>NC_035437.2:130581257-130881257 GCF_002127325.2 Helianthus annuus | reverse complement strand
AACAAGTAAGAGCTCGGTCTATTTGATGTCGGGTCTTGACACCACTTTGCAGGTCACCAATGATTTGTTCTGAAGGGTAGTAAGACAAAGTCCGTGGCATAACGATGTCAGGCACTATTACTTCCGATTCCAAATTCGATATGTCGAGATCAATGGTTTGATCCTCAGCCTCCGTCGAAGTATCATTTGGTTCCTCGTCAAAGGTTGGAGCGGGTTCCTCCTCTGAGTCGTCAGAAAGGTCAAATGATGGAGCTGGTTCCTCTGGTGGTTCATGAGTTGTTCCACTTGGTCCTACTTCATTGTCATGAGTACCCACAGTGGGTTGAGTAACTACTGGAGGTCTAGACACTTGCTCCTGTGACATATTTTGCTGATACTGGTACAAAAGTGCTAGTTCCACATCACTCGGCTCGACCGGTAGTTGAAACGACTCCCAGAGCTTATCGTAGTCGAAAAGGAATCTTTGTCCGGGAAGTTGTGGCGATGGAGTGTGCTTCTGACAATCCACGTGCTAGACTTGAATCACCTTCCCCAGGCATGGTACGAACACCCTCTTCAGTGGGCTTGCGTAACCTACAAAGAAACCCTCATTAGATTTAGCGCCAAATTTACCGTTTTCGTCTATAAACGTGCAAGGAGACCCAAACGGCTCTAAAAACTCAAGATTTGGCTTATAACGGTGCAGTAACTCAAAGCAAGTCTTTTTATACTTCTTGACAGTGAGAACTCTATTCAATGTGTAACAGGCTGCTGAACTGCTTCACTCCAGAAAAAGATAGGTAGCTTGGAATCGGCTAACATCGTACGGGCTGTCTCAATCAGGGCCCGATTCTTTCGTTCAGCTACGCCATTTTGCTGTGGTGTGTACGGCGCACTGAATTCATGAAGAATTCCCTTCTCGTTGCAGAACTCGTACATCTTGTTGTTCTTGAATTCCGTTCCGTTGTCGCTCCGAATCCTCCGGATTGGCAGTTTATACACCGTTTCCATCTTCTTGAAAAGCACCATCAGTGACTCAAAAGTTTGATCTTTTCGTTCTAAGCACACTACCCATGAGAATCGCGTAAAGTCATCAGTAACCACAAGGCAATACAAGTCTCCGCTGATGCTCTTTACGTTGACAGGCCCGAAGAGATCCATGTGCAATCTCTCAAGAGGTAACCTGATCGTGTTGAGGATCTTCAATGGGTGTGACTTCCGAGTCTGCTTTCCCTTCTTACACGCTATACAATCATCATTCAAATGAAAAATTTTTCAAATTAACACCATCAACCAAATCATTATGTACTAAAAAGTTCATTTTGCGAACATGAATGTGACCCATCTTTCGATGCCACATTATCGAATCTTTTTCTGTCGCTTTAGTTTTAGACACAAAACACTGTTTCTGATGAGATGTTGGTGTTGCGACGCTCATATCCAAAATATAAAGATCATTTTCCCGCGGAGCCTGCAACAGCACCATCTCATCAGGAATTTTAAACCCTGGTTTCAAAACAACACATTCAGTTTTTGTAAAATGTACACTAAACGCTTTATCACAGATTTGTGAAATACTGAGTAAATTGTTTGTTAACTCTACTATGTAGTTCACTTTGTCGAATGAAATCACGCCATTTGACAGCGTTCCTTGACCAACGATTCTTCCACCTTGATTCCCTGCAAATCCAACATAGCTTCCGTTTATTGACTTGACATCATAGAGAAGAGCTAACGTCCCAGTCATATGCCTTGAAGCGCCACTATCCATAATCCACTTTAACAGTATCGACTTGGGCAGCCCCTGCAAACATCAAATCATATTTATTCAGACAATGAAGCCCAGGATTTCTTAAGTTCCGACACACTTCTGAACACAACATCACACTTCTCATTTGTTTTCGGAAAATCAAATGTGACATTTGGAACCTCTTCTTTCACAATTGATTTAACTTTGTTAGTTATCGGTGGAAATTTAGAAAGAAACTTATCAATTTTGTTTTCAAACTCAACCACGTCATCTTTAAAAATGTTTGAATCAATTTTCAAAGCATTCTCCATCTTTTTAGCTTCAACAGACGGTTTCGACTTCGCGACCCAAGATTGATTTTCAAAAATCTTTGTTTTAGGGTAAATCTTTGAAGTCTTGCGAGTCTTAGAGGATTCGCCAACCTCGAAAGTCGATTTCGGCTTATCCTCCGACTTCAACGATTCACCTCTTTTCAAAATACGGATCGGAGAAACCATCGGCTTTTTGCCCTTTGTGTCAGTTGGAGATTTAGGTCGAGGTTTTTGAATGTTTGGCTTTTGAACAGTTGGTTTAGAAACAGTTTGTTTTTGAACACTTGGTTTTGAAACAGTTTGTTTTTGAACCGGTTTTACAACAATAGGTTTTTCAATCACTTTCTGACATTGTTTAGCCATGTGTCCGATTTCACTGCAGCGGTAACACACCCTTTTGTCATATTCAACACAAGTAAATTTGACTGACTCTTCTTTCAACTTCTTCACTGCGTTGAAATCGTCCACAGCTTTTTGACTGAAAATATAATCTTTCTCATCGTCAACACTTGGACCAGCGACAAAAACATCGTTCATCTTCTCTTTCGGCTTAAACACCTGCTTAGCCGTTTTCTTTTCAAACCCGATTCCTTTGTTTTTAAAGTTGTTTTTCTTGTTATGACCATTACCAACCCCATCTTTCTTTCCCGAACTTGTTGGACGTGATGTAAGAAACGACTTTTTAGGTTTTGAAAAGAATTCATTGTTATTGACCTCGCTAATGTTCATTTCAATCAATTTGAACACTTTTTCGACATTCTCGATCTTCACATTCTGAAGTGGATACTCGAAATCGGAATAAAGTTTGTCTGTTCCAACCATAGTGTATACCACCATGATCGGATCATCATTCGCACTCTTTTCCGATTTCGGTGCATATCGATCTAAGAAATTCCCTTCAACTTCAGAATCACTAACAACCTTCTCAGATTGAGCCTTTTCAGATTTCTCACTCTCCTCATCCAACACCTGATCGACAACAGTTTTAATAACCTGAGATTCGTTGTCGGTATCGGATGGGGAGAATGTGACATCTATGGTCTCAGGCAAATCATCTTCTATCGATCTCAATTTGAGATTCAAAGCCGCTTCCACCCCATCTGGATATTTCTGTGTGTAATGATTCCACATTGGGGGTGGAACGCTCTTAAAGACTGGTGCCGTATGTGGCTGTTGGGGGACAATCTGCTCAAGAACGTACGATGAAGCCACATAACTCATTAACTTTTTATCAATCCGATCGTTTTCAATCTTAACCAATTTGAGTTCTTTCTTAAGCGATGCGATTGTGTCTAAATGAAGATTGACTTCTTTTTGTTTATCATATAATGTTGCTTTAGCCAATTTTGTAGCTTTATCGTTTTCGACACTTTCCTTTTGGATCATCTTGATTGACCTTTTAAGAGTATCGTACGCCTCTTTAACTTGGCCAAGGTCAAACTTAATCATATCAGCGTGGATACTTAGTGTCTTTTTCAAGACACTCCGCGCATGGTTCTAAACACTGTTTGCACGGTGTTTCAGGGATTGAAACAACCTTTTCAACATCCTGCTCTACACACACAGTTTTACCGACATTGTTTGACTCAGACTCAGACAAATTGACAGATTTGCTCTCCTGAACTCCAGATTCCTTTTGTTTGACAGACACACAACTGACAGACTTTGCCTCCTCTAGATCTGAGTCTACCTCTTTGAGTTTTCCCATTAGCGCTTTGTCAGCTATGTCTTTCAAAACTTCTCCAGTCATCTCTTTTGACACGTCGATCAATTCTTCAACGACTTCTTTCTTCTCTTCAAATCTTGGGCATGATCCGGTCTTTGGTTCCTCGAAATAACCTGCAAAAGATTCAAACACATTAGGAGGTAAAATTGATTTCATAGTATATGCCAATTCCTCCTGTTTTGACTGATAATAATACACTTCAGCAGTTATTTCTTCAACATCAGCCACATTATCAACAGAAACCTCTTCAGCAACCTCAGAAACATTTTCAGTAACTATTTCCGACACAGACACCATCTCAGATATTTCAACAACCTCTGCCATCATTGCCTGTCCATCGCTACCGGGGATATATTTATCCCAGCTGAAACCTGCAGCAACCTTCTCATCGTCTTGATTCACGATCAACGCTTTTTCTGGTTTATTCTCAATCTGTGGCCTCTGAACAGTTGGCTATTGATTTGGCCGGTGATAAATCGCTTGCCTGTAGTAGTCGTTGGTGAACGGGTTTTGATGATTGTTTACTTCACGGTTAGGACATTCTTGTTTGAAGTGACCACGTTCTTTACATTTAAAACATGTAACTTTCGACTTATCAAACCCTAACTTTTGATCGGGGCCTGATAGACTGTTCCGGCCTGTAATTTCCATGAAACGTTGAGCCCTACGCACCAAACTCGCCATGCACCATTTGATGTCGATCAATTCAAGCTCTTCGGGATCGATTTGGTCATAATCCTCCTTCGTCGTGTCAGGATTACCGATCCTCCCTGCTACTAAGCCCTCATAAGCCTCAAGAACGGAAGCAAGCAGTGCTATGTGCTGTTTTGCGGCTATTTCAGTTATCTCGTTTCCATTCTTTATGTTTACTGCAATATTGCACTGTACCCCAGAAACGTACGCCTGTTGGTTGGATCCTGTTGAGCTTTGAGGTGAATGTTGTTCCTGAGCTTTGACATTCGGTTCAAAGTTCGCGTATGGTGAAGAATTGCCAGATTGCAGAGTGTTTGAGGAAACACTTGAGGTGTTATCAGCAATGAACCCTGTCTGTATTTTTGGGCTTTGATTGGTTGAAACTGGAGGGTTGCCTTTGTAATATAATGATACATCTTGCTGCACACTCGCTGAGTTCATCTTCTTGATTTTCAGCAGTTCCAACTCGTGGGCTTCGATCTTTTCGATGAATGAGCTGAGGTTGAGATTCACAAAATCAGAATTATTCTTCAACATCATTAGATACGTGCCCCACTCATCATACAGAAGTGCATCACACAGTTTATCAATCCATTCTTCATTCGTATTGGTGATCTCTAACCGCTTCATTTCAACCACAAGATGACAGTATCTTTCGATTAACTGCTTTGTCGTTTCTCCTTTAATCCCGGTAAAGATGTCGAATTCTTTCTTGATTAATGCCTTCTTGCTCTTAATCATCGACACACTGCCTTGAAATTTCAGTTTTAACGCTTGCCACATCGACTGAGAATTATCTTCATGTTACAGTAAAACGAGGATATCTTCTTTGATGGCCTGTTGCAGAATGCTCACCATCTTCTTTTCAGCCTTGAAGTCAATCTGTTCAGTTTCCGTCAAACTCCCGATGCCCTTTTCCAATCCCATACCGTTAACTGGAGGTACATACTTCGCCTCTATTTTCATCCAACATTCGAAGTGATTGGCTTGCACTCATAAGCTTCGGTGGCTTTTGCATCGTCCCTAACTCGTTCTCCATGCTAACGTTCTGCATTATACTCACCGGACTCTGCGTAACCGACATACTGCTTCCCGCAAACATGTTATAAAAATCTTGATGTTCCATTTTTTTAGTGACAAATTCGAAAACGTTTAATTTTTTTATTAACAGGTTGTTTTTATAGAAAAACTTTTAATACAGACTGAGTTTCCAACACTCGATCACGTACGAAATGGACTAAATGCTCAAACCATGACCTTTACACTAAAACAGGCCTTATAAGCGAAATCAGACTCTAAGTGTTGTTATGAGCGAAATCAACTTTTGGTAAGAAGAGCGAAATCAAGAAATGGCCATATGAGCGAAATCAGGGTGTCAACTTGAGCAAAACCACAAGAGCGAAATCAAATATGACACTATGAGCGAAACCACAAGAGCAAAACCCCTGATTTCGCTTATACCGTATGAGCGAAATCACTCAAGTACCTTCGAGCGAAACCTGTTCACGAGCCATTTTAGGTCACTTTTAAGCTGTTTTTAGGTCTGAATTTCTCAAGGGTTTGTTATTAGACAATTTTACACTATGTGTTCAAATTTCAGTCCATTTTGTCCGTCGAAAAGTCCAGAAACTCAAAATGTGCTAGAAAAAGGCTTTGATTCGGGTAAACTAGCTCACAACTGGCTCTGATACCAATTGTAGGACCGTATTTGACAGTCGTTTGAGTCAATCAGAGCTAGCAACTACCGAAAATGCAGCGGAAATACAAAATCGGCATGAATCAAAGCAGAAATGGAGTAGAAACAGAAGTAGATAACTTTAAAACAGTTTTCTCATTAAACTTTCACAAAATACACGAGCAGCAGGTCGGCTACACTGTGGACATGAACGTACCAAATGAGAAAATAACACAACTATTTATAGGGGCAAGGATTTCGCTTATGTGACCATGTCACTATGAGCGAAATCATCTTGTTGGGATTTCGCTCATGTGGCACAATGTCACTATAAGCGAAATCTGAACATTACAAACCCAAATTTACATATTAACCCCTTATACATTCATAATTAACACATCTAGAACCTATACATTGATCAACTAAGACTAAGACGCAGGCTTTAGACATTCGTGCACCAACAACTTGTAGGTCCGTTTTTCTCGGAGGATCCAATACGTAACCTATCCTTGTTTATCACAAACACTATCACGGGTGCGGAATCCCGTAAAGGTGCAAACCAAACAAATGTAAAGCGGATAACACAAACAGATAATCAAAGATTCACTTGGATTAAAAGGATGAGAACAAACAGCAAACACATACACACAATGCTTGACGATAAACTCTCAGTTTCTCTCTATGCTCTCATAAACTAAACTGTGAAACATGCTTAGTACATATACTGTCAGGGATTTCGCAATGATGAAATCTCTTTGGACGAAAACCATGTGTGACGAAATCAGTGAGTTCGCCACACACATATCGACGAAAACAAAGGGGATTTCGTCATGATGATTTATGACGAAATGGGATTTCGTCATGAGCATACATGGACAGAAATCACTAAGGCATGGACAGTTAAGCATGATTACACAAACTCTAAATATAATGCACACTAGCATTAGGTTAAGATACAAATACAAAGACAAGAGTCATACCATGTAGGATATGAGGATATCCGACTAGGTAGACATGACGGAACGTACAGACTCGATAACAAAAGACTGTTTAACATACAACGAAACAAGACAAGTTACAGACACATAAATGCACTAACAGCTACCCTTTTTATTTAGGAAGTTTGTTGTAGTAAGTTTTAAGTTTTTATAAGATATATCTAAGTACATATATTAGGCAGTTTTAATAAAATAAAATGTGACACATAATATCTTCATTTTATGTTACGGTAATTTTAATTCTTTTTGTTTTTGTTTGCATAGATGTAACACCCCGAAAATGGGTTTAGTGATCAAACCCCGTTAATACTAAAAGACGGTAAAAGTACCGTTAGCAGGTAACAATTAACCCGGTAAATATTAGGATTTAAATAAATACACCTAATATTAAATAAAACGTGAATAAAAGCTTCTAAGGAAATAAAGTTTATAAGAAGCCCGAGTTAACGGGACTTAAAATAAACTTAGTCATAATTTCCCCGAACCCACTAAGTTGACTAGGAATATTTAACCTAGTTAATTAGTGGGAATATTGTTAAAAATAATTAGGTTGTGACCTAGTTAATAATGAATCAAACAATAGATGGGGGAGCAAAGTTGTTAAGTTTGAAACTAATAATTACTAAAACAATAAAACTAAAACCAAACACACACTTGTGTGTGTCTGGTTCGATCAACACAGGGGGCGAACCAAGATTCCTCCCCAAACCCTAAATTCAACAAGATGATCAAATTGAAGGTCAAAACTGGCTCGAATCAAATGCATGAACACATACAAATGATCACCAAGTCAAGGAGATCGAAACGTATGTCAAATTTATGACATTTAAGAAGTTGTGAAATTTGACTAATATAGAAGAATTCGGTTTATGTATGAATCGTAGTAGCTAAGGCCGAAATTGAGATGTATGATTGCTTAGGAACAAACCCTAAGTAGAAATTTGAAGTAAAATTGCTATGATTTGAATAAATTGATGATTTACCACACTTAGACAAGTGGGTTTTGATTAAGTAGTGAAGATGATGATATACACATGTTTAAAATCATCATTCTTGATAGTAGAAATAAGCACTTGAACAAATTACATGATTGAGTACTTGTTCTTGCATGATAGAAAAATGGGTTTTGATGATTTGATGAAATTGATGTTGGTATTGGTGTTTATAAACGCCATACTAACTCGTATAAATGAACTACTTGAACAAAACAAAGATTTTGTTAAGAAGTCATAATTGATTAGAAGTGAGTCTTCACACAAGAATTAAACTAATGATTTATGATTTAGTTCAATAAGAAAAGTAGTAAAAGATTCATAAGGTGTGAAAGTCATGATCTTGAATGACTATTCTAACAACCTTGTGAATGATGAATGATAGTTGACGCTTAACAAGCTAGGTGAAGCTTGGGGAGAAAGCGGGCCGATCGAATCAAGTATGAAAAGAAAAGCGTAATTTGGATGTGAGGTAAGTGAAACTTACACTTTTTGTAGAATATGTGTTTGTTCTAAAAGTTTCTTATACGATTAAGATGATATTCAAGATATGGTTCCGACACGAAACGATACGGGTCGGAGCATATCTAATGATGAAAAACCATGTTTAATGATAAAAGAGGCAAAATGGTATTTTGGTCATGAAGTGACATAAATAAAATACGTTTTCGAATGGCTACTTTATAAGTAAGCCTAAACTAATAAAAAGCGTAGAATGGATCAAATGTTAATATTGATACCATTTGACAATTAACGTATAAAAAGTGTATGTCGAGTCTTGTGCTCGCAGGAATAAACGGCTTGTGAATTAACAATGCTATGGAATAGCAAATAAATGAAGACAAGGTATTGAAACGGGTCAATAAGTTGACCCGGGAGAGGTACGCATAAATATGTTGTTAGTTAAGCATGCGATTTTGGTTAAATAAGTAGTAAAGGTCCTTCATCGTAAAAGAGGGACTAAAACTGACCAAAACCCCCTTGATGGGTAAATCGGGTAACAACCCTTAAGAGTTGTTTAGAAACATGTATTATGATATGGTAAAGTTAGGTAAGTGTTGAAGCATAGGCATAAATCCTTTCCGGATCTAAAGCCTCAAAATAGCTTCTTGTCGTAAACTAATAACCGAAAGGGGGGGGGGTAAATTCGAAATAAAAAATTGATATTCATTACCCACCATAAGGATAGTGGTGGTGTAAGTTCATTTGACAAGTAATATGAAATATAACGCTAGAAATGAATGAGCAGGGTTGGTGCGTAAAAGCGCTTAAATACCCTTAACGGGTCAAAATAAGCGCATAATTATAGACGGGTTAATGATGCATAATAACCTGTGATTTAAATCTTGTGTCATAAGAAACAATTGAAATGGGATGTTCATAGGAATTTTGGAATAACAAACATGTTGGTTTAATGAATCAGGAAACGGGTCAAAAGTGTTAAAAAGGGATTTCAGGCCGAGAGCTTGAAATCCGAATTTCGAAAGTAGTTGAATGTTGGTGCATACATTTGTCGACTTCGTCTTGTATCGAGTCTTGCATTGCTCACGGCACGAAGATCGAGGAATCAAGCAAAGAGTTAATTCCGCATGAAGGCTTAATTTCGCATGAAAGTGTCTTTATGTAATTCCGTGCGGAATTACATAATATCGTGTGGATTGCAATTTCGCTTGAATGTATTTCCGTGTGAAGAATGTTTCACACGGAATTAGCTTGCCTATAAATAGTTGTGATTTCGTGACACTTGGTACGAAATTACCTAGTTGTTTTCCGACAGCGAAGCTCTGTCGAAGTGTCGTCTTGCTGTAATTGTGTTTCAAATCAATACAAACCACAGTTTAAGTGAAGATCTACCTGAATTCATGCATTATGTCTGTTTCCGCCTTTCATAGTGTATAGAACGCCTCTGACCGACTCAATTCGGGTCCGACAACGATCCTACAACTGGTATCAGAGCTCAGGAAGAGGAGTTCTGCAGTTTTCAGCCTGATTTCATTTCATTTTCTTACTTCTACACCTTCTTTTATCAATTAAACAAGTTTCCATAGTTAAAATGATCTAAATTTCACATATAACATGCAAAACAGTGTTTTAATGAATCCTTGATAGAATTGGACCATAATTCAATCAAAATCTGACAAAATCTGTAATTTCGTATGAAAAACTGTTCGAAAATGATGATGTCATCGTAATTCCGTTTGAAAGTGAATTTTAATTTCGTACGAAATTATCATCATTTGTGTAATTTCGTTTGAAAAGGTTACTAATTCCGCACGGAATTAGTAATTTCGCTCCAAAGGTCTTAATTTCGTTTGAAACTGAGTAATTCCGCACGGAATTACTTAATTTCATTTGAAAGTTTTAATTCCGTTTGAAGTTCTGTTGTGCAGGTAATTTCGTTTGAACCTAATCTCGCTTAGAAGATAATCTCGTTTGAAGGACTTGTTTTCGCTTGAAAATGTCTGACGAAGATTTTTACAACGCGTTTGCTTCATCCCCGACTACTCCGGCTGCCATTGCTCAAAGCATGAATATGGAGAACGAAACCGGAACTTTACAAAAACCACCGAAGCTTATGGGAATCGAGGAATATTATGGATGGAAAGACCGATTCGAAAACTGGGTGCAAGCCAATTATTTGAGGTCTTGGGAATGCATTGAGAAGAAGTATGTTCGACCGCGTACAGATTTGGGTGTTACAAAAGCAATTTCAGAATTGAATGACAAAGAGAGAGACATGTATAAAGCATAAAAGATGATGATCAGTCTTCTACAGCAAGCTGTAAAAGAAGACATTTTTATCTTGCTTCAACATGATAACACTGCGCGTTCAATCTGGGATGCTTTGAAGGTTAAATTCGAGGGTAGTGAGAAAATGATTAAGAGCAAGAAAGCACTACTAAAGAAAGAATTCGATTTGTTTTCAAGCTTGGCATGAGAAACTTCAAAGAAACTGATTGAAAGATATTGCCACTTAGTTCGATCTATGTCTTTGTTTGGAATATAGAAAACTCAAGATGAGTGGGTTGACAAATTAGCTGACGCTTTACCTCAGAAAGAGTGGGGTACATTTTTTATGATCTTGAAAAACACCGGAGAATATGATGGACTGACTATATCACAATTCATTGAAAAGATTGAAAGTCAAGATCTTGAACATCAGATGAACAATCCGAGTAATTAACAAGATGTAAAAATGTATTACAAAGGCAGTGTTCAAGAGGTTGAAATGAGCCCTAAAATTCAAACTGCTTTTAGTGCTGGGAACTCATCTGGAAATGTTGATCAAAGCTCAAACAGCAGCAGTGGAATCTCTTCGTATCCAACTGTGAATCCAAAAAGTTCAACATCAAGTTTTCACTCTCAAAGCTCAAAAAGTGGAAATGGTTCTGTGATACAGTACAACATTGCATTGAATCTCCCAAATGGTCATAGTTTGTCTAAAGAAGTTGCAAGAGATCACATCACATTACTTGCTACAGTTTTGGAGACTTATGAGGGATTGGTTGCTGGAAGGATCGGAAATCCTATGCTGACAAAAGAGGATTACGATCAGATCGATGCTGAAGAGATGGAGCTCGTGGACATCAAATGGTGCTTAGCTAGTGTCTTGAGAAGAGCTGAAAAGTTCAAAATGATTACAAGAAGAAATGATTTTCTGGATGCACATGTGTCTACTTTGGGTTTTGATAAATCTAAAGTTACTTGTTTTTGATGCAGGGATAAAGGTCATTTCAAAAGAGAATGCAAAAATCAAGAAGCTAGTGGAGCAAAGAATCCATTTGGTCAAGATGATTACTATCGAAAAGTCATATATCAACAAGTTGCTCATCAACAACAATCACAACAACAAAAAGAGCCATAAACTGCTCATGCTAGAATGATCGAAGATGTAAACAAGAAAGCTTATTATGGTATAGTTGATCAAGATGATGAAAAAGTGGCAGAAGGTTTTAGCTGGGATAAATATATTCCACCTCATTCAAAAGTTGTTGCTCTAGCAGCAAAAGTCATCCAAGAACCTGATATGTTTTCAGAATGGATGAAAGTGTTTGCTGATAATGAGAAGAATCAAGATGAAGAGTTTGTTTCATCCGATAAAGTTCAGAAAGAACAACAGTTTTTGATCAAACACCATCTGATTCTGGTTCTTCAGAAAAAACGATAGAATTTGATCAATCACAAACTGATGACAGTAGTGATGATGAGGAAGAAGAACAAATTAATATTGCAAAATCTCAACTATCTTCTGAAAGTTTTCAATTTTATTTTGCAGACCGTTTGGAGAAGTTGAAGAAGAAACGAGCAGCAAAAGAGTTGAAAAAGAAGAAAGTTGAAGAAGTTAAAGTTGATGAAAAATTGGGTAAAGAAGAAAAGGTGGTTGAAGTTGATAAAGCTGTTGAAGTCGAGAAGATCATTGAAGTAGAGAAGAAATGTGAAAGTATTGATCAAGAAAGAGATTTTGAACACAGTGACAGAGTTCAATTTGCTAAAGAAGTATTTCAAGTAATAAAAAATGTGGTTGAAGCTAATGAAAGAGTTGTGGAAGTGGAAAAGATTGTTGAGGTTATCAAGCTGTGTGAAAAATGCTTGGAATCATGCAAGCAGTGTGCAGAAAAAGATGAGAAACTGAGTGAGAAAGACAAGATTGTCACACCCCCAAAATCCACCCGCGGAGTATCACCGCTTGGAGGCGTGACTGACCAGGATCAAGCCACCAATCATATTGAACATGTAAGTAATATGTAAAAGTAAATGTATATCAACCAACAATATGAAAGGTGTTCAAAACATAAGTATAGTTCAATGTTTAGCGGAAGCATCAAAGTAAACCCAATCATAAGTATAAATATGAAATGTCATAATGTTTAACAAAGCATTCACGATCCTTGTCCACAACGACCGCGCCTCCCTGTGCAAGCTCCATGTGTACCTAACGACTTGCAAGGCATGTAACAGAGAGTCAACAACTAGTTGAGCGAGTTCACAGTGGGTTGTTTAGTAATAGTGTTCATTTCGTAAGTCGTTTGTTTATTTAGTAACCCATGTATCATTTATGATTACATCGCGGCCCTCCAGGCGTGTTTGCGAAGATTAGTGGGAGTATTCCCATGTTTTTGTAGACTAGTTATATTTGTATCGCGGCCCTCCAGGCATGTGTGCGAAGTTCAGTATCAATATCGCGGCCATTCCAGGCATGTGTGCGAAGAGTAGTGGGGGCTTACCCATGTATCACTAGTCTAGCAGTCTCTATACGTGACCTTTCCCAACCGAGGTCAGTAATCCATAATTCCCAATAACAACGTAAGTACAGATAATCATCCAATCCCATTCCCTACCCCGGGAATCCCATGCCTTGGTAAGAGTGTGAACTCACCTTGGTTTGCTCAGTATACTAAGTTATGTGCTTGCAATTAATCAATCAAGTCCTAAAGTACGCACGTATACGTAATCAGTTTGTATTCACGAAGTTTGCACATAATTATAATCACAGTGGACAATGCATCAAAAATCACCAAGTAGCACATTGCACGTATTCATAATCATACAAGTCATGCACAACATTTAATGGCAGTTAACTAACCAGGTTAACTTTTAACAGAATTAAACTAAGTTACTGTGCAAATTACCTATTCGGCGAAAGACCCTTGTTTCGCCGTAAGCCCCTTCGACGAAACACTTCCATTTCGTCGTTAAATCCCTCGCCGAAACACATATTCGTTTCGTCATGACTGGTTCCAGCGAAACGCATTTGTTTCGTCGGGTCTGTTTCGCCGTGAGTTGGTTTCGTCAATAAGTCAGTTACGTCGTCAACATATCAGTTACAAAGATTAACACAGGAACCCTAATCAACAGTTCATCATCCGGCAATCATACAACAACATCATACAGTAAACATCACACAGAAAACATACAGAAATCATTGAGTCATAAGCACGGTTCCCATACTTAACATACAACCAACAACACATCGAACCCGTTCACATACAATCACGGTATTAGATTCAACATCATCAGTTAATTTTATTTCATCGTTCAATTCGGTTTGACAACAACATACACCATGCTTAAACATTAATCAATTCGTCAAGATCATAACATCCATCGCTAATCATCACCGACAAACCTAGTCTATACCCAACGGTTAACAAGAAATCATGGTAATCCATTCCAGAAATGAACATAAACACAACATGAATCGAGTAGTCAAAGAATCATGAAACCGAATTAACACACAGACGACTAACCGAGATGGATGGAAAGATGAGTTGATCTCTAAAGGCTTGGGAGAATCACACACAGCTGCCGTCACAGTGGGGAGAGTTCTAGGGTTTCCGTTTTGCCAAAAGTGTGACGAATGAACTGGTTGATTCGCTAAAATACCCGTCGTTACTGTTGGGCCCTTAATGGGCTTCGGCGAAACTGGGCTCGGCGAAACACGTCTGTTTCGTCGAGATTGGGATGACGAAACAAGCTCCTGTTTCGTCGGTGTGTTTTTGGCGAAACAACTCTGTTTCGTCGGGATTGGTGTGACGAAACAGACTTCTGTTTCGTCAGGTTCTTTCATGAGTTAAACAGTTTAAGTTTTCTAATAAGTTTCATGTTATAACATCAACCACATAGACATGCAATAATCACAAAACCTTTTGTCATAATGCCGCGTGTATAGTTACAAAGCAAACAAGTCTATTAAGTAAACAATCAAACAGTCAACGTGCAATAAATGCGAAAGTAGAATCTCGGAAACTCTAGTTGTCACATTATCCCCAACTTGAAAGAAATTTCGTCCCGAAATTTAGCATGCGGTTACTGAGGAAGCTAGGTAAGTTGTATCGTTTACTGGCTTTCTTGGGGTGTCACATCATCCCCCCGTTGATTTGGAATTTCATCCCGAAATTCTGTAGTAGCTTCAGCCTCAGTAGTAGTTGCATTGTTCACTAACAACTGGGGATACTTGAGTTTCATTTGGTCTTCTCGTTCCCAGGTGAACTCTGGGCCACGACGGGAGTTCCAACGAACTCGAACAAGAGGTATTCTAGTGTTTTTGAGGACCTTAACATCCCGGTCCGTGATTTCAACTAGTACTTCGACGAAATGTAACTGTTCGTCGATAGTGAGTTCCTTCAAAGGAACTATGAGGGTCTCATCTGACAGACACTTCTTCAGATTCGACACGTGGAAAACGTTGTGAACTGCACCGAGTTCTGCTGGTAGGTTCAGTCTGTAGGCCACTTTGCCTATTCTTTCTATGATTTCGAACGGTCCGACATACCGCGGATTGAGTTTACCTCGTTTACCAAAACGAACCACACCCTTCCAGGGTGAGACTTTGAGTAGCACTCGATCCCCAACTTGGAACTCGAGTGGTTTCCTGCGCTTATCAGCGTAGCTTTTCTGACTGTCACGAGCCGCCGCCATGCGTTGTCGTATCTGTGCAATTCTTTCCGTTGCGTCTATTACCATTTCTGGACCCGTGATCTGACTATCACCCACCTCTGCCCAACAAAGAGGTGATCGGCATTTACGCCCGTACAATGCCTCGAATGGAGCGGCTTGAATGCTGGTGTGGTAACTGTTGTTGTACGAGAACTCCACTAACGGAAGATGTTTTTCCCAGCTGTTGCCGAAATCAATAACACATGCCCGAAGCATGTCTTCTAGAGTCTGGATAGTGTGCTCAGACTGCCCATCCGTCTGAGGGTGATAAGATGTGCTCATGTCTAAACGAGAGCCAAAAGATTTGTGCATCGCTTACCACAGTTCTGAAGTAAATCGTGCATCACGATCCGAAATAATGGAGGTTGGCACTCCGTGCCTCGAGACAACTTCTTTCAAGTATACGTCTGCTAAGGTAGAGAACTTATCCGTTTCTTTGATAGCCAAAAAGTGAGCAGACTTTGTGAGTCGATCCACAATCACCCAAATAGTATCGTTTCCACGCTGAGATCTAGGTAGGCCAGTAACAAAATCCATGGAAATTTCCTCCCATTTCCATTGTGGTATCTTTGGTTGCTTGAGTAGGCCTGATGGTTTCTGATATTCTGTCTTGACCCTCGTACAGGTCAAACACTTGCCAACGTAAGCAAGAATCACGGAGGGAGCAACGAAAGTGACGATTATCCAGGCAGGACAAGTGACAGACAGAAACGTGCTCAAGGTTGTCTTAACTGTGGGAGCAAGAAGCATTTCAGAAAATACTGCCCTAAGAAGAATCAGGCACGAGGATAAAAGCTCAGCAGCAGACCTAGGGGAGCACACCAGGAATCCAAGCATGGATATCGGGGCCTTCATGCTAGGCCACCAATACGTAGTTCTGAGATCGTGGTACATTTTATCCGAAGTTGGATGTACCGAGTAGCGAGACTTATGTGCTTCGTCCATTACAAGCTCGCGTAAGTTGCCATAAAGTGGGACCCAAATACGCCCCGTTACATAATAGGCGCCGTCTTCCTTTTGTTCTAATCGTTTCCGTGAGCTGCGTAAGGCTTCAGCTCTGACGTTTTCTGATTTCAATGCTTCTACCTGAGCATCTCGTATCTGTGCAGGAAGACTAGACTGAATAGTAAGTTGCAATGCTCGCACGCGCCTAGGTGCAGTATCCTTTCGACTGAGGGCGTCAGCCACAACATTGGCTTTGCTTGGATGGTACTTGATGGCGCATTCGTAATCGTTAAGTAGCTCGACCCATCGACGTTGTCGCATGTTCAATTCCTTCTGCTTGAAGATATGCTCGAGACTCCTGTGATCGGTGTAGATAGTGCACTTGGTACCGTACAGGTAGTGTCGCCATATCTTAAGTGCGAAAACAACAGCTCCCAGCTCTGAATCGTGTGTAGTGTAATTCCGTTCATGAACCTTGAGTTGGCGCGAAGCATAAGCAATGACTTTATCCCGTTGCATCAGTACACAACCAAGACCCTGTATTGATGCGTCACAATAAACCACAAAATCATCTGTGCCCTCTGGCAGTGAGAGAATAGGTGCGCTGCAGAGTCTATCCTTCAAGTGTTGAAAAGCTGTTTCCTGTGTATTACCCCAACGATAGGTAACACCTTTCTGTGTCAGTAGTGTAAGCGGCTGTGCAATCTTTGAGAAGTCTTTGATGAATCTCCTGTAGTAACCTGCCAAACCCAAGAATTGGCGTATTTCCGTTGGTGTACGTGGTGCAGGCCAGTTCCTGATCGAGTCTACCTTGGATGGATCAACATGAATCCCATCCTTGTTTACCACATGGCCTAGAAAGTGGACTTCACGTAGCCCGAAGTCGCATTTCGAAAACTTGGCGTATAACTGTTATATCCGAAGGAGCTTCAATTTAAGTTGTAAATGCTGCTCGTGTTCCTCCTAACTCTTAGAGTAGATCAGAATGTCGTCGATGAAGACAATCACAAACTTGTCCAGGTAAGGCTTGCACACTCTGTTCATTAGATCCATGAAAATTGCAGGTGCGTTCGTTAATCCGAATGGCATGACTAGAAACTCGTAGTGGCCGTAGCGAGTTCTGAATGCTGTTTTAGAGACATCCTCATCCCGGACTCTGAACTGATGGTAACCTGACCTCAGGTCAATCTTTGAGTAGTAGCTCGACCCTTGCAGCTGGTCGAACAAGTCATCAATACGTGGCAGAGGATATCGATTCTTTACGGTCACCTTGTTGAGTTCACGGTAGTCAATACACATCCTGAAGGTACCGTCTTTCTTCTTCACAAAAAGTACTGGAGCTCCCCAAGGCGAAGAGCTAGGACGAATAAAACCCTTATCCAAGAGTTCTTGCAGTTGCTTAGACAGTTCTTCCAGTTCAGTTGGAGCTAGGAGATACGGTGCACGTGCTATTGGTGCTGCTCCAGGAGCTAGTTCTATCTGAAATTCGACCTGGCGATGAGGCGGTAGACCAGGTAAGTCTTCAGGAAACACTTGAGGAAAATCACGTACAACTGGGATATCCTCTAACCTCTTCTATTTCGTTGATGCATCTGAAACAAGTGCCAAAATGGCAGTGTGCCCCTTTCGTAAACATTTTTGGGCCTTCATGAAGGAGATGATACCAACCACGGCACCACTCTTATCGCCTTGAACTTCGAGGGGTTCTTTACCAGGACGGGGAATACGAACGATCTTCTCTTTGCATAAGATCTCTGCTTGCTGCTAGGATAACCAATCCAACCCAATAACGATGTCGAAACTACCCAGAACTATAGGAATGAGGTTGATGGAGAAAGTCTGACTCGCTAAGACAATGTTACAGCCCTTGACTACGTGTGTGGCCTCTAAACTTTTACCATTGGCTATCTCTACGACATGTTTGGTGTTTAAGGGTATTGGTGTACGTTTTAACATTTGACTAACTTTTAGGGACACATAACTGGTATCCGCACCCGAATCAAACAATACAGAAACATAAAAGTCGTCGAGAAGAAACTTACCCATAACCACGTTAGGATCGTTCCTTGCATCACCCTGCCCCAGCACGAACACACGACCCCTAGCATCATTGCCATTACTGTTTCCCCCGTTGTTGTTGTTGCCATTGCCCTGATTGTTGTTATTGTTGTTCTGGTTCTGGTTTAACTGGGGGCAGTCACGTTTGAAGTGGCCTTCAGCACCACATTGATAGCATCCCCTATTGTCGCGCTGCTGTTGCTGCTGCTGGTTTCGTGGAGCAGGTGGTTGTTGTTGTTGATTCTGGTTCGCAGGTCGTGAGCTCCTGCAGTCTTTAGCCTCATGACCCATCTTGAGGCACCGCTGACAACGACCCTTGTTGCACTGGCCGTTGTGTTGTTTGTTGCTTGTGTTGCACCTTGGGAGGTTTCCTCGATATCCACCCTGTCTTTGATTGCCCGAAGATTGCTGACCAGGGCTCTGGTAGTTATCAGCCTTACGCTGCTGAACTTGAGACTGAGCTGTAGCTGAACCTTTGCTGGAATCCCCATCCCATTTCTGCTTGTTGTCACTGGGAGTAGCGGAAGTAGTAGCATCGGTAGCACTGATATGTTTAGGCAGCCTGTTCTGTTCCACTGCCTGATCTGTGAGGCGATGAGCAAGACGCCGGATATCCTGGATGTTAGCAAGGTTGGCCGATGTCACGTGGCTTTGAATTTCTGGTGCCAACCCTTTGAGATACAACTCAATACGTCTGATAGGAGGGTCCACCATAGTTGGACACAGAACGGCCAGCTCGTTTGACCTTTTTGTATATGCCTCAATTTCTGACCCAGTCATCTTCAGATGAAAGAACTCCACCTCTAACTTGTGGATGTCGTCACGTGTGCAGTATTCCCGTTTAATCAGCTCCTTGAAATCATTCCAAGGAGTGGCGTTAGCAGCTGCCAATCCTAAGAGTTGAACTTGCGTATTCCACCAAGTCAGCGCGATTCCTTCCAGTATGCCAGTGGCGTACTTCACCCTGCGAGCCTCAGGGCATTCACACATTTCAAACACAGACTCGAGCTTTTCAAACCAATGGAGGAGTCCCACTGCTCCCTTCGTGCCACTGAACGTGCTTGGACGACAGTCCATGAAATTCTTGAAAGTGCAAACAGGTGGCTGAGTGTGTTGACCTGCTGTGTATAAGAACAGGACAAGATTAAGCACAAGAGTTGGTTTAGGAGTGTAGGGTCTAATGATCCTAGTGTGAGTTACGACTGCAGGGTATACCTCTTGCTTGTGCAGCTGCAAGTGCCGCAACAACTTGTTCGTTAATGAGAGCCGTCAACTGAGCTTGTGTCAAGTTAATGCGTCCAGCCATGATCTTCATAGCAAAGGTAACATATGTGAGAGGGCGTTCGCGAATAGTGCGATGACAGAAGAGAGTAAGCACACAAGTGTTCTCAAGTAATAACGAATAGTAGGCAATGTAATCTAAGCATACCACGAGTAAAGTTCTATGTAATCTAGCAAGTAGGGAATGTAAGCATGAATAGTAGTACCTTGTATGTTGAGCCTTGTACGTGGAGCGAAGCGTCGTTGTGGATCGTTGAGCACTGTACTGGTTATAGTCTGGTTTTAATAAAAACGTTTTTCCCTTATTAAAACCAAGTTCTCTATAACCAATGGCTCTGATACCAATCTGTCACACCTCCAAAATCCACCCGCGGAGTATCACCGCTTGGAGGCGTGACTGACCAGGATCAAGCCACCAATCATATTGAACATGTAAGTAATATGTAAAAGTAAATGTACATCAACCAATAATATGAAAGGTGTTCAAAACATAAGTATAGTTCAATGTTTAGCGGAAGCATCAAAGTAAACCCAATCATAAGTATAAATATGAAATGTCATAATGTTTAACAAAGCATTCACGATCCTTGTCCACAACGACCGCGCCTCCCTGTGCAAGCTCCATGTGTACCTAACGACCTGTAAGGCATGTAACAGAGAGTCAACAACTAGTTGAGCGAGTTCACAGTGGGTTGTTTAGTAATAGTGTTCATTTCCTAAGTCGTTTGTTTATTTAGTAACCCATGTATCGTTTATGATTACATCGCGGCCCTCCAGGCATGTTTGCGAAGATTAGTGGGAGTATTCCCATGTTTTTGTAGACTAGTTATATTTGTATCGCGGCCCTCCAGGCATGTGTGCGAAGTTTAGTATCAGTATCGCGGCCATTCCAGGCATGTGTGCGAAGTTCAGTATAGTATCTCGGCCATTCCAGGCATGTGTGCGAAGAGTAGTGGGGGCTTCCCCATGTATCACTAGTCTAGCAGTCTCTATAAGTGACCTTTCCCAACCGAGGTCAGTAATCCATAATTCCCAATAACAACGTAAGTACAGATAATCATCCAATCCCATTCCCTACCCCGGGAATCCCATGCCTTGGTAAGAGTGTGAACTCACCTTGGTTTGCTCGGTATGCTAAGTTATGTGCTTGCAATTAATCAATCAAGTCCTAAAGTACGCACGTATACGTAATCAGTTTGTATTCACGAAGTTTGCACATAAATATAATCACAGTGGACAATGCATCAAAAATCACCAAGTAGCACATTGCACGTATTCATAATCATACAAGTCATGCACAACATTTAATGGCAGTTAACTAACCAGGTTAAATTTTAACAGAATTAAACTAAGTTACTGTGCAAATTACCCATTCGGCGAAACACCCTTGTTTCGCCGTAAGCCCCTTCGACGAAACACTTCCATTTCGTCGTTAAATCCCTCGGCGAAACACATATTCGTTTCGTCATGACTGGTTCCGGCGAAACGCATTTGTTTCGTCGGGTCTGTTTCGCCGTGAGTTGGTTTCGTCAATAAGTCAGTTACGTCGTCAACATATCAGTTACAAAGATTAACACAGGAACCCTAATCAACAGTTCATCATCTGGCAATCATAGAGCAACATCATACAGTAAACATGTTGGGATTGAACCCTACCAAAGGAACAGATAATAAAAGCCAAAACTGGATCACAACAGTAGATTCAAAATAAACAGATGTTTGGTTGCAAGTCTCTCCCCTTGAAAGTGGTTTCAACATCTGCTGACCTCCTATCCGCTGATCATGCAATCTGCTGACCTACAACTACTGACCAAGACAAAGTTTGATAGAAGAACTAAAGCTCTGCTGCTCAATCTACTGCCTTGGATCAAGCACTGCTGATCATGACAACATCTGCTGGGCTCACTGCAGTGGAAGGATGCAGCAGCAGTTTATATTTGGTTTATGCATTGTAATGTAATATCAGTAGTTAGCATAAGCAGTATTTGTATAGATCAGTTGTTAGAGTTTGTTAGGAGGTTAGATGTCACTTTCATGGTGACGTCAGCTTAGATGCTCAGAGGTTTGCAAGTGCCTATAAATAGAATAGTACTCTGTACTGTTCTGTTAAGCTCATTCACCATTTTTTTCTGCACGAACAAACACTGAGCTCAGGCTGAGGGGGAGTTTGCATATCATACACACATTGTAATCAGAGTTTAAAAATAAATTTAATCATTTGATTCAGTGTTAGAAAATGTATGATTGATAGCATTTCTTCTGTTTGATTGTGAAAAGTTTGGTTCCATTAAATTCCGCTGCACTACTCTTTCATTTGTCCATCTAAATTCAAACACAAATCACAATCAATCCAAACTCAGATCCTAACAATTGGTATCAGAGCTAGGATAGTCAAACTTGATCTAACAATCATTTTGACGTAAATAGTTCAGCTCGAAATTGTTGTTACTGATCGTTTGTTCGTTGTGTTGAAAAACAGAGTAAGGTTTAATCACCGATAAAGTTGATTAATCAGTACCTGTAAAACAACCGGAAAGATGTCGCAATCTCAAGATGATAAAAATAACATTGGCACTTTGTTTAAACCACCTATGCTGAAAAGAAATGAGTACAACATCTGGGAGCGAAGGATGCGTCACATCCTCGCTCAACAAAACACTGGATGTTGGAGGTCTGTCGTTTTCGGTCCTCATGTTCCTATGGTGCCAAGCGCAGAGGACGCCAAAAAATCCGTTCCTAAACCATCTGAAAATTACACTGAATTGGATTTTTAGAAGTTTGAACTGGATGCCAAAGCGTTTAGCATCATAGCTTCTGCACTCCCCAACGAAATCTATGCTGGACTGTTACATTGTGACAGTGCAAAAGAATTGTGGGATGCATTGAAGGAACAGTTCGGAGGAACAGAGGAGGTTATCGAAAACAATAGGGAAATTCTGAATCAGCAGTATGAAACGTTTTGTCACATCAAAGGGGAATCACTAACCCAACAATTTGAACGTTTCAGCTGTCTCATTAGTGAACTAAGGCTTGTTAAGGTTACATTTCCAAATGCAACCCAAAATAGCAGGTTCCTTAGATCACTGCCAGAAAAATGGGACACAATCGTTTTTGTCACCAGGAATTCAGCTGAATTCAAAGATCTGACCCTGACCCAACTCCATGGTAGACTCCTAACCTACGAAAGGGAGTTGAACCAAAAAAAGGAGGTTGCAAGAGTCTGGTAAAGTTGCTGATGATTATTCATTCGGCAGCACAACTCTGTTTGGTCAGGAAGAATCTGGCAGTAGTAGTAAGGATCAGAGTTATGATCATTTTATTGACATAACAGCTAGGGGAAACTTCATCAACTCTGATTCTCACTCTACAAATTATGCTTTCACAGCAAATACTGAGAACCAGATGTCAGATAATTTGTGTTTTGAGCTGAATGATTTGCAACATTTTGATCCCACTGACTTAGAGGAGATGGACATATTGCATCAGTTGGCCTTGCTTAGTGTAAGAACAAGCAAGTTCTATAAAAGAACAGGGAGAAAATTTCCAGGGCTTCATGGAAATTTAAGGGTGGGGTTGGATAAATCTAAAATCAAGTGTTACAAGTGTAGTAGGCTAGGTCACTTTGCTAGAGAATGTAGGAGTCAAACTACTGGTCCCATAATAACTCACCCTAGCACAAATCCTAGACCACAACAACAAAACACTGTGCACTATACCCAATATGCCCCTGCAGCACATGTTAACGCTGCTCATTATGCTGCAACCCCTGTGCCGGTGCATTATGTTCAAACCACTGTTCCACAAATTCAGTATGTTCAAGCCCCTGTCCCTCAGGCACAAGTGCAACCTGCTGCACCTCAAACAACTGCTCCAACTGTGACACAACCAGATCAGCAAAGCTTTTTCACACAAGGCTTTGTTGATTGGAGCAGCATGCCTGAGGAGCTTAGTGATGAAAATTTTGCTCTATATGCTTCTAATGATGCTTGTAATGATGAATTTTGTTTGATGGCATTAGAGTCAATATCAGAAGGGGATGAAGCTGAAGGTGAACAGCTAAGTGCTGAAACAGTGGATGAAGTTGCTGAAGCAGTGGTTACTGAAGTTGCTGATGAACTACTGCTGGAAGAAAATTCAGAAATCCTGATTGAACCACTGACCGACCCCTGGTCCAAAGAAGACAAAGAGGAAGAAGAACCAAAGGAAGCTGGTGATGAAGAAGAGAGAGCTGATGAAGAAGATAATCATCGATGTGATTGTGCCATGATGGCTGCTGCTAAGGTATCACCTCAAGTTCTTGAAAAACTGTGTTCAGACAACTGTATTATTGCATTTGCTAACATTAAAGAGGTGAATGAAAACCTTAGAGATAAAATCTTTTCTGATGAGGTCAAATTTGAAAAGTCATTGAAAGAACTGAAAAACAAATTGACTGAAAAAGATAAAGAGATCAGCAGTTTGAAAGAAGAACAAAGCATAACCAAAACTCAACTCCAAACTATGGTAGAAAAATACCAAGTTTGCAAAAAGGAGTTAGAGTCTACCCAGATCACCTATGAAAGGTGGGTGGAGTCTTGCAAAGGGTATGAGGTTATGCTTGAGAAACAGCTTAAAAGCAATGTCAAGTTTGGTATAGGTCATAGAAAATATGATGACATTGCAAGCACTGCTGCAATGCAAGCTGATTCTTTTGAAATCATACCAACCAACAAAAATGGCCAAGAGGTTAAAATAACCGACAAAATTGGTAACAAAATTACTCTGGAAAGATCTGTGGGATCCTCAACTTTTGAGGAAATTGAGAAATACCAATTTAAACCCACATGGTCTGATGAGTGTGATATCCTTGAAAATTTCAAACCAATGGATTTCACAACCACTGATGGTGTCAAAGCTCCAAAAGCAAGAGTCATTCCTATCAAAGATATCCCAACAGAGGTTCAAAACTCTGTTGCAAAGGAATCTGAGAAAAGGAAGAAAAGAGAAAAGATCAAAAACTTGTTTTGTGAATTCTGTGAAAAGAAGAATCATCTAACAAAAGATTGTTTTCATCTAAAAGCATATGATATAAACAAAACAAGCAACATTTCACTTGCTGCCAGCTGCACCATCTGTGGTAAAAATAACCACAAAACTAAGGAATGTGTGTATCTCAAAAACTTTGATGAAAAGAAGAAAGAGTACACTGCAAAAACATCCTTAAGTTCATCAGCATCATCTGTTAAGTTCACCAAGAAACAACCACTGTTCATCCCTGTCCAAACTGCTGTCACAAAACAGCTGAACCAAACATTTGTTCAAAGGGATGTACAGGTGACAGATGCACCTCCGGCCAATCAATTCAGAAAAGGCAAGGAAAAAGCATCATACCAAAGGATTCCACACGTTTTTGAGACTTACAAAAAGCCCTCTAAACCAAAAGTGAACAGGCATCCTTTTGGTTATCAACAGATGATAGGTCAAGACCCTCAGCAGTGGTTAGAGAAATACATTCCAAAAAATGTACAAACCCCGGAGCTAACCACTGTCCATGCATCTGCCTCCATCCCAGACACTGTTGAGACCCCATCCATAGCCTTGTTGGCTTTGGAAACCTTTTTGAACTAATCCTTTACTTCATGTGCAGGGAGCTTCTGCATGCTTAGATAGTCTTTGGTATGTAGATAGTGGAGGCTCCAGGCACATGACAGGATGTAAAGCCCTTCTTCAAGATTTCAAAATCCATGGAGGGGGTGATATATCCTTTGGTAATAATAGTAAGGGAAAGGTTCTGGGGTCTGGTACTGTAAAGTCTGGAAATGTAAAATTTGAAAATGTCAATCTTATTGATAATCTGAAATTCAACCTCCTGAGTGTGTCTCAAATGAGTGATAAAGGGTTTGGATCATTCTTCACAAAGGATTGTTGTAGGATTGTCGGACCAGAAATAGTTAGTAAGATTGAAGCAATAATCAAGAAAGGCTCAACAAAACTTGTTGCTCAAAGAAGTGGCAATGTTTATGTTGTTGACATGTCAAGAGAGTGTCCCAGAGCTGATGCCTGTCTGTTCTCAGCTGCCTCTAACAAAGAGACAGAGCTATGGCACAAAAGACTGGGGCACACAAATCTCAAAACAATCAATGAAATTTCAAAAAATGGCTTAGTAAGAGGCTTGCCACAAAAATGTTTTCATGTCCTGAACACTGTGTTTCCTGTTTAAAAGGAAAACATCACAGGAGCTCTTTTAAGTCCATTGAAGAGTCCAAAACAACCCAGTGCTTGCAGATGCTGCACATGGATTTGTTTGGCCCAGTGCAAGTCATGAGTCTCAAAAAGAAAAGATATTGTTTGGTTATTGTTGATGACTTCTCTAGGTTTACATGGACCTTCTTTTTACACTCTAAAGATGAGACTGCAGGCATTTTGCAAGATTTTGTGATACAGGTTGAAAAGCAATTTGACCTTCCAGTAAAAGTCTTCAGGAGTGACAATGGCACAGAATTCAAAAATAAGGAGTTGGATGCCTTCTGTGTGAAGAAAGGGATTGTAAGGCAGTACAGCATCCCTAGAACACCAGAGCAGAATGGAGTTGTTGAAAGAAAAAACAGAACATTGATTGAGGCTGCCAGAACCATGCTTGCAGATTCAGGTTTGCCATTAACTTTTTGGGCAGAGGCAGTAAACACTGCTTGCTATGTCCAAAACAGAGTGTTAATCAACTCCCAGGCACAAAAAGACTGCTTATGAAATTTTGTATAAAATAAAGCCATTAATCTCATATTTCAAAGTTTTTGGTTGTCCATAGGGTTGTTCAGAATTCGTTTCGAATTCTGAAAATTCGAAATTCGTTTAAATTCGATTCGACTATCAAGAATTCGTTTCAATTATAAGAATTCGAATTCGATTCAATTCGAGTCAAGTAAATCAAATACGAATCGAATACGAATTTACAATTTCAAATTCGATTCGATTCGAAATTCGAATAAAAATTATACATTTTTATTTATTATTTTTATATATAACACGTATATAACTTTTATTAGTCTTTACTACAAATTATTTTCAAAATTTATTCCAAATATTAAAATTATCCATTACCAAACCAACTACATGGCCCATAACTAAAAGCTAAGTAACAAATCTATCAATAGATTCCTAACCCTAAAAATATTAACTTGTAATGTAGAGTGATTATTTCCGACTTCTCGTTTTGAATTTTAGATTTATGATACTTTATTTGGAACTGTTTTAATATGATATCGTGCATTATGGTTGCTTTAAAATTTATGTTTCATTTTAATAGTTTTTTACATGTTTTTAAAGAATCTAAATCAAATCGAATTTATTCGAATTCGATTCGAATTCGAATTTTTAATCGAATACGAATCAAATACGAATTGGGTTTTTTATTCGAATACGAATTCGAATCGAATTTGGTAGATTTTAATCGAATTCGAATCAAATACGAATTCAAGGGAAAATAAAAATTATTCGAAAAATTCGATTCGAATAATTCGAGAATTCGATATTCGATTCGATGAACACCCCTAGTTGCCCATGTTTCATTTTGAACTTAAAAGATTCTATCTCAAAATTTGCAGCCAAAATCGATATGGGATATCACTTGGGATACTGATGTAGACTAGGAAATGGGATACGAAATCGGACCTGTTGATTCACACAGAATACCAGGAACAATTCTTCCAAAATTCGTTGATTCTTGTGGAATACCGAAATTTGGGGGTTTCACACTCAAGACACTCACAAGTGAATTGGGAGAAAAAAAATGACTTTTCATTAAACTCAAAACTGATTATCTTCCTCCCATTACATCCATATAAATAACAACGTAAATTCAAAACGGGCCTCAAAACACACTTGGGCCAAAAGCTACAACCAAATAAAAGTCTACGAAAAGCACAAAAAAACATAAAAATGTAAATTAGTCATAGAAATAAGCGTTTTTGGGCCTGAACGTTGACCCAAACCACCTATGGTGGTTTGTAAAAGATGGGCTTCGTTCTCACGATCGTTTCGCCTGGTTGCACGCCCAAAACGGACACATGTAGCCCAAGTTAGAGCCATTTTAGTGAAGCCCCTTTTGTCACGCGATCTTGGGCCTCTAAATACAAGATGGCTCGTTCCTCAACACTTGGGCCTGCATCAGATACTCATCCACTGCTAAGGCCTACAAAGTGTTTAATACACGGACCAAATCAGTGGAAGAGACTTTGAATGTAAAGTTCAATGAACTTTCATCACTGAAAATCCCTGCAAATCCTGCAGAATTGTTTGATCTTGAAAAATTCACCTTTGAAAATACTGCTGTCAAGACTAATACTGCAGGTCCATCAGAGGATTCATCACCAGACTATGGATATGAAATCATTATTCCTCAAAAGTCTGCCTCAAGAGGGGGAGCATCAGTTGTTCAAAAAAGTTGTCAAAGCTCAACCACTGCTACCTCAACAGTTGTTGACCAAAGTAGCCCCTTAACCACTGCTTCCACCTCATCAAACACTGCTGACAAAAGTCCTCAAACAGTGGATCAAAGTCAGCAGATGTTCCAACTAAAGATCAGCTGGCAGATGTGCTAACCAAAGCATTAGACACATCTACCTTTGAAAGCTTGATCTCTAGGATTGGTATGCTCAACATGGAATAACAGGCAAAATCCAGTTTTTCTATGAATAAAAGCATCAAAATGTTTTCAGAAAATCAAAAATCCATCCTTAAAAATAGCTAAAAATGAATTTTTCATTAAAACCCTAAAAGTCCGCCATATCCACTGATTGGGTTCAAAAGTCTGTGCTACTACAAAAGTCTGTCCAATGCTGCAAGTCATCCCCTGTTCTCATTTCTCTTGATAACCACTGATGATCATAATCAGTGTTGCATCCACTGCTGAGCTATCTACTGATAGTGAAAAGCATCCACTGTCCTCCATTCCCATTGTAACTACTGCTTTCACCAGTTGTTTTCACAAAAAAGTACTGTTCAAAAGTACCGTCCCTCACTTCACCAGGGGATGGCATGCGGACAGTACTTAGTGGTCAGACCTTTTGTAACTGCTGCCACGTCAGCATTCACTCTTCTTAAAGCAGTTTTCATCACATTTCTTCAAATCACTCCACAATCTCATCTTCGATCCTCATCTTCAAAATGACAAAATCGAAATCTTCCGCTTCAAAAGGTGCCTCTCAAAAGGCTACCTCCACCGACATCCCACACAAACCATCTCACAATCTGCTGGGTCTTCTCACAAAACCCGGAAATATTGATACATTTGATTCCATCCTCGATATTATCAATGCTTCAAAGTACAAAACTTTGTTGACCGCTGATGCACCAATTTACCTGCAAACTCAGAGAGAGTTTTGGAAAAATTGTATCCTTGAAAAACAAGGAAAAGATGTCATAGCCATTAACTCTTCTCTGCAAAAGATAGCAGTCCGAATAACACCGCAATCCATATCTGAAGTCTTTCAACTCGATGATTTGCAAGGTAAAGACTCTTTCCCTAAAAACGAGTTAAAAATTGACTTCATTGAGAGAGGGTATGCAGACACAATGATGAAGAGGGATACCTTAGAAAAAGGTTTCTTCCCTTCTACAACCAGATTTTTATTTCATACCCTTCTCATGTGTGTTTCAAACAAAACCACCTCTTTTATTGAAATACCAATGAAAATTCAAAACTTGGGGTATGCTATTTTACAAGGCGAAAATCTTAACTACTCCAAGGCGATTTTCAATGATTTGGTTAAAAATGTTGAAACAAAATCATTCTTGCTATTCCCAAGATTTTTAAGTTATTATTTTGAGAAAAAGTTCAGTCAGGATGATATTGCGGTAATAAACCAAGGTGACTCTTTTCAAATGAACAGCTTAACTGCTGAAACTTTTTCAAGAATGTCAACACCTTGTAAAACACGAGCAGAGGTGCCTGAGCAGATTTTAGCAGCAAACACTGCTCCTCAGGTATTTGCTGCTGAGCCCACTGCTCAAGGTGATCAAGGCAGTCAAACAACTATCTTGAAACCCACACCTAAAATTACCAAACAGCCACAGAAAAAGAAAAATCAAAAACCCACCAAACCCATCAAAAAGGAAACTCTGGAGGATGAGATACCAGAGCAACTGCCTGTGATTGCACAAAAATTACAACAAACCAATGCTGCTACTTCCTCACAGCAGTTGGTAGAAATATCTCCACCCATACCTGAAACTCCTCTTGTCTCTTCACAAAAAGAACAGGTTGTATAAACAGGGTCACCACATCATGAGGCTCTGGATGCACTCGTTTCCATCCTCCACAGCCCAATACCCGGGGCAATTCCGCTTTCTAAGCCTACCCTCACATCCCCATTTCCACCAAACACCAAACTACTGTTGGATGCAATTGATTTGAACCTAGCACAAACCAGTCCTTCTCAATCACCTGTTTATGAGAAAATACCTCAACAAGAGACTGGGCTTGATGTATCAATCTTTGCTAACCCACCAACACAACCTGAGGAGGTTACACCCCTTGAGTTACAAGTAACTCTTGGTGGTATTCCAAGTGAAGCAGCCACTACAAGTGTTGAACCTACAGGTTTACACTTGGACAGTGGTTACATCAATAAGACTTCCTTGGAGGCAATTCCAGGGGTGCTCACAAGAAAGCAGTCCCAAAACATTTGTATTTTTGCTGGCTTTCTATCACTCCATCAGCCAGTCAAGTACCAAGAGGCACTGAAAGACAACAGCTGGGTAGAGGCCATGCAAGAAGAACTCCAACAGTTCAGAAGACAACAAGTATGGGAGCTTGTACCACTGCCAGAGAATGTTAGTCCTATTGGCACAAAGTGGGTCTTCAAAAACAAAACTGATGAAAGGGGTATTGTTGTCAAGAACAAAGCCAGGCTTGTGGTTCAAGGCTACAGACAAGAAGAGGGAATTGATTATGATGAAACTTTTGCTCCTGTTGCAAGACTTAAAGCAATCAGACTCTTTCTGGCCTTTGCTGTCAACCACAATATCAAGGTGTATCAAAAGGATATAAAATGTGCATTCCTCTATGGTAAGATTCAAGAAGAGGTATATGTTTGTCAACCTCCAGGTTTTGAGGATCCATTTTATCCAGATCATGTCTACAAGCTAAACAAAGCTTTGTATGGCTTGAAACAAGCACCCAGATCCTGGTATGAAACTCTCTCCACCTTTTTACTCTCCATTGGTTTCACCAGAGGCAGGATTGGTAAAACACTGTTTTTAAAATAGAGAGGGAAGGATTTGATGATTGTCCAGATTTATGTGGATGACATCATTTTTGGAAGCGCATGTAATAAAATGTGTGAAGAGTTCAGACAACTCATGACAGCTGAGTTTGAAATGAGTGCAATGGGTGAACTTCAGTGCTTTCTTGGTCTCCAAGTAAGGCAGCTACAAAATGGAACTTTCATCCATCAAGGCAAATATGCCAAAGTGCTCTTAAAGAAATTTGATATGGATGATTGTAAGCCATGTAGTACACTCATTGCAACCAATAAATTGGTCATGTCTGAAGACAAGGATGATTTGGTTGATCAGACCTTATATAGAAGCATGATTGGGTCATTATTGTACCTAACTGCATCTACACCAGATATCATGTTTGCAACATGTGTCTGTGCAAGATCTCAATCAGCCCCTAGAAAGTCAAACCTTATTGCTGTAAAAAGGATATTCAGATACCTCAAAGGTGCTCCCACACTTGGTATCTGGTATCCAGCTGATGGTAAAATTGAGCTTTCAGGTTTTTCAGATAGTGACTTTGCTGGATGTGATAAAACAAGGAAGTCCACTTCAAGAGGGTGCCAATTCCTAGGCAATTGCTTAGTGTCTTGGCAAAGCAAAAAGCAAGCAGCTGTTTCCACATCCACTGCTGAGGCAGAATACATAGCTGCTGCAAGCTGTACAGCCCAACTGCTCTGGCTTCAGAATCAGTTACTGGATTTTGGTATCACTGCCTTGAAGACACCACTCATGTTGGATAGCCAGGCAGCAGAAAATATCATCAAAAATCCAGTTTCCCATTCAACCACCAAACATATCGACATCAGACATCACTTTGTGAGGGATTGCTATGAAAAAGGTTTGATTTCTCTGCATCATGTTCCAACTAAAGATCAGCTGGCAGATGTGCTAACCAAAGCATTAGACACATCTACCTTTGAAAGCTTGATCTCTAGGATTGGTATGCTCAACATGGAATAACAGGCAAAATCCAGTTTTTCTATGAATAAAAGCATCAAAATGTTTTCAGAAAATCAAAAATCCATCCTTAAAAATAGCTAAAAATGAATTTTTCATTAAAATCCTAAAAGTCTGCCATATCCACTGATTGGGTTCAAAAGTCTGTGCTACTACAAAAGTCTGTCCACTGCTGCAAGTCATCCCCTGTTCTCATTTCTCTTGATAACCACTAATGATCATAATCAGTGTTGCATCCACTGCTGAGCTATCTATTGATAGTGAAAAGCATCCACTGTCCTCCATTCCCATTGTAACTACTGCTTTCACCAGTTGTTTTCACAAAAAAGTACTGTTCAAAAGTACCGTCCTTCACTTCACTAGGGGATGGCATGCGGACAGTACATAGTGGTCAGACCTTTTGTAACTGCTGCCACGTCAGCATTCACTCTTCCTCTATAAAACCCCTTTCTACACCCAAACAAGGTTTCACTGTCGAATTGAATTCTCAAAAATTCTCTTCTCAAAGCAGTTTTCATCACATTTCTTCAAATCACTCCACAATCTCATCTTCGATCCTCATCTTCAAAATGACAAAATCGAAATCTTCCGCTTCAAAAGGTGCCTCTCAAAAGGCTACCTCCACCGACATCCCACACAAACCATCTCACAATCTACTGGGTCTTCTCACAAAACCCGGCAATATCGATACATTTGATTCCATCCTCGATATTATCAACGCTTCAAAGTACAAAACTTTGTTGACCGCTGATGCACCAATTTACCTGCAAACTCAGAGAGAGTTTTGGAAAAATTGTTTGACCGCTGATGCACCAATTTACCTGCAAACTCAGAGAGAGTTTTGGAAAAATTGTATCCTTGAAAAACAAGGAAAAGATGTCATAGCCATTAACTCTTCACTACAAAAGAAAGCAGTCCGAATAACACCGCAATCCATATCTGAAGTCTTTCAACTCGATGATTTGCAAGGAAAAGACTCTTTCCCTAAAAACGAGTTAAAAATTGACTTCATTGAGAGAGGGTATGCAGACACAATGATGAAGAGGGATACCTTAGAAAAAGGTTTCTTCCCTTCTGCAACCAGATTTTTATTTCATACCCTTCTCATGTGTGTTTCAAACAAAACCACCTCTTTTAATGAAATACCAATGAAAATTCAAAACTTGAGGTATGCTATTTTACAAGGCGAAAATCTTACCTACTCCAAGGCAATTTTCAATGATTTGGTTAAAAATGTTGAAACAAAATCATTCTTGCTGTTCCCAAGTTTTTAAGTTATTATTTTGAGAAAAAGTTCAGTCAGGATGATATTGCGGTAATAAACCAAGGTGACTCTTTTCAAATGAACAGCTTAACTGCTGAAACTTTTTCAAGAATGTCAACACTTTGTAAAACACGAGCAGAGGTGCCTGAGCAGATTTCAGCAGCAAACACTGCTCCTCGGGTATCTGCTGCTGAGCCCACTGCTCAAGGTGATCAAGGCAGTCAAACAACTGTCTTGAAACCCACACCTAAAATTACCAAACAGCCACAGAAAAAGAAAAATCAAAAACCCACCAAACCCATCAAAAAGGCAACTCTGGAGGATGAGATACCAGAGCAACTGCCTGTGATTGCACAAATATCACAACAAACCACTGCTGCTACTTCCTCACGGCAGTTGGTAGAAATATCTCCACTCATACCTGAAACTCCTCCTGTCTCTTCACAAAAAGAACAGGTTGTACAAAGAGGGTCACCACATCATGAGGCTCTGGATGCACTCGTTTCCATCCTCCACAGCCCAATACCCGGGGCAATTCCGCTTTCTAAGCCTACCCTCACATCCCCATTTCCACCAAACACCAAACTACTGTTGGATGCAATTGATTTGAACCTAGCATAAACCAGTCCTTCTCAATCACCTGTTTATGAGAAAATACCTCAACAAGAGACTGGGCTTGATGTATCAATCTTTGCTAACCCACCAACACAACCTGAGGAGGTTACACCCCTTGAGTTACAAGTAACTCTTGGTGGTATTCCAAGTGAAGCAGCCACTACAAGTGTTGAACCTACAGGTTTATACTTGGACAGTGGTTACATCAATAAGACTTCCTTGGAGGCAATTCCAGGGGTGCTCACAAGAAAGCAGTCCCAAAACATTTGTCTTTTTGCTGGCTTTCTATCACTCCATCAGCCAGTCAAGTACCAAGAGGCACTGAAAGACAACAGCTGGGTAGAGGCCATGCAAGAGGAACTCCAACAGTTCAGAAGACAACAAGTATGGGAGCTTGTACCACTGCCAGAGAATGTAAGTCCTATGGGCACAAAGTGGGTCTTCAAAAACAAAACTGATGAAAGGGGTATTGTTGTCAAGAACAAAGCCAGGCTTGTGGTTCAAGGCTACAGACAAGAAGAGGGAATTGATTATGATGAAACCTTTGCTCCTATTGCAAGACTTGAAGCAATCAGACTCTTTCTAGCCTTTGCTGTCAACCACAATATCAAGGTGTATCAAAAGGATATAAAATGTGCATTCCTCTATGGTAAGATTCAAGAAGAGGTATATGTCTGTCAACCTCCAGGTTTTGAGGATCCATTTTATCCAGATCATGTCTACAAGCTAAACAAAGCTTTGTATGGCTTGAAACAAGCACCCAGATCCTGGTATGAAACTCTCTCCACCTTTTTACTCTCCATTGGTTTCACCAGAGGCAGGATTGATAAAACACTGTTTTTAAAATGGAGAGGGAAGGATTTGATGATTGTCCAGATTTATGTGGATGACATCATTTTTGGAAGCGCATGTAATAAAATGTGTGAAGAGTTCAGACAACTCATGACAGCTGAGTTTGAAATGAGTGCAATGGGTGAACTTCAGTGCTTTCTTGGTCTCCAAGTAAGGCAACTGCAAAATGGAACTTTCATCCATCAAGGCAAATATGCCAAAGAGCTCTTAAAGAAATTTGATATGGATGTTTGTAAGCCATGTAGTACACCCATTGCAACCAGTAAATTGGTCATGTCTAAAGACAAGGATGATTTGGTTGATTAGACCTTATATAGAAGCATGATTGGGTCTTTATTGTACCTAACTGCATCTAGACCAGATATCATGTTTGCAACATGTGTCTGTGCAAGATCTCAATCAACCCCTAGAAAGTCAAACCTTATTGCTGTAAAAAGGATATTCAGATACCTCAAAGGTGCTCCCACACTTGGTATCTGGTATCCAGCTGATGGTAAAATTGAGCTTTCAGGTTTTTCAGATAGTGACTTTGCTGGATGTGATAAAACAAGGAAGTCCACTTCAGGAGGGTGCCAATTCCTAGGCAATTGCTTAGTATCTTGGCAAAGCAAAAAGCAAGCAGCTGTTTCCACATCCACTGCTGAGGCAGAATACATAGCTGCTGCAAGCTGTACAGCCCAACTGCTCTGGCTTCAGAATCAGTTACTGGATTTTGGTATCACTGCCTTGAAGACACCACTCATGTTGGACAGCCAGGCAGCAAAAAATATCATCAAAAATCCAGTTTCCCATTCAACCACCAAACATATCGACATCAGACATCACTTTGTGAGGGATTGCTATGAAAAAGGTTTGATTTCTCTGCATCATGTTCGAACTAAAGATCAGCTGGCAGATGTGCTAACCAAAGCATTAGACACATCTACCTTTGAAAGCTTGATCTCTAGGATTGGTATGCTCAACATGGAATAACAGGCAAAATCCAGTTTTTCTATGAATAAAAGCATCAAAATGTTTTCAGAAAATCAAAAATCCATCCTTAAAAATAGCTAAAAATGAATTTTTCATTAAAATCCTAAAAGTCTGCCATATCCACTGATTGGGTTCAAAAGTCTGTGCTACTACAAAAGTCTGTCCACTTCTGCAAGTCATCCGCTGTTCTCATTTCTCTTGATAACCACTGATGATCATAATCAGTGTTGCATCCACTGCTGAGCTATCTACTGATAGTGAAAAGCATCCACTGTCCTCCATTCCCATTGTAACTACTGCTTTCACCAGTTGTTTTCACAAAAAAAGTACTGTTCAAAAGTACCGTCCTTCACTTCACCAGGGGATGGCATGCGGACAGTACTTAGTGGTCACACCTTTTGTAACTGCCGCCACGTCAGCATTCACTCTTCCTCTATAAAACCCCTTTCTACACCCAAACAAGGTTTCACTGTTGAATTGAATTCTCAAAAATTCTCTTCTCAAAGCAGTTTTCATCACATTTCTTCAAATCACTCCACAATCTCATCTTCGATCCTCATCTTCAAAATGACAAAATCGAAATCTTCCGCTTCAAAAGGTGCCTCTCAAAAGGCTACCTCCACCGACATCCCACACAAACCATCTCACAATCTACTGGGTCTACTCACAAAACCCGGCAATATCGATACATTTGATTCCATCCTCGATATTATCAACGCTTCAAAGTACAAAACTTTGTTGACCGCTGATGCACCAATTTACCTGCAAACTCAGAGAGAGTTTTGGAAAAATTGTTTGACCGCTGATGCACCAATTTACCTGCAAACTCAGAGAGAGTTTTGGAAAAATTGTATCCTTGAAAAACAAGGAAAAGATGTCATAGCCATTAACTCTTCACTACAAAAGAAAGCAGTCCGAATAACACCGCAATCCATATCTGAAGTCTTTCAACTCGATGATTTGCAAGGAAAAGACTCTTTCCCTAAAAACGAGTTAAAAATTGACTTCATTGAGAGAGGGTATGCAGACACAATGATGAAGAGGGATACCTTAGAAAAAGGTTTCTTCCCTTCTGCAACCAGATTTTTATTTCATACCCTTCTCATGTGTGTTTCAAACAAAACCACCTCTTTTAATGAAATACCAATGAAAATTCAAAACTTGAGGTATGCTATTTTACAAGGCGAAAATCTTACCTACTCCAAGGCAATTTTCAATGATTTGGTTAAAAATGTTGAAACAAAATCATTCTTGCTGTTCCCAAGATTTTTAAGTTATTATTTTGAGAAAAAGTTCAGTCAGGATGATATTGCGGTAATAAACCAAGGTGACTCTTTTCAAATGAACAGCTTAACTGCTGAAACTTTTTCAAGAATGTCAACACCTTGTAAAACACGAGCAGAGGTGCCTGAGCAGATTTCAGCAGCAAACACTGCTCCTCAGGTATCTGCTGCTGAGCCCACTGCTCAAGGTGATCAAGGCAGTCAAACAACTGTCTTGAAACCCACACCTAAAATTACCAAACAGCCACAGAAAAAGAAAAATCGAAAACCCACCAAACCCATCAAAAAGGCAACTCTGGAGGATGAGATACCAGAGCAACTGCCTGTGATTGCACAAATATCACAACAAACCACTGCTGCTACTTCCTCACGGCAGTTGGTAGAAATATCTCCACTCATACCTGAAACTCCTCCTGTCTCTTCACAAAAAGAACAGGTTGTACAAACAGGGTCACCACATCATGAGGCTCTGGATGCACTCGTTTCCATCCTCCACAGCCCAATACCCGGGGCAATTCCGCTTTCTAAGCCTACCCTCACATCCCCATTTCCACCAAACACCAAACTACTGTTGGATGCAATTGATTTGAACCTAGCATAAACCAGTCCTTCTCAATCACCTGTTTATGAGAAAATACCTCAACAAGAGACTGGGCTTGATGTATCAATCTTTGCTAACCCACCAACACAACCTGAGGAGGTTACACCCCTTGAGTTACAAGTAACTCTTGGTGGTATTCCAAGTGAAGCAGCCACTACAAGTGTTGAACCTACAGGTTTATACTTGGACAGTGGTTACATCAATAAGACTTCCTTGGAGGCAATTCCAGGGGTGCTCACAAGAAAGCAGTCCCAAAACATTTGTCTTTTTGCTGGCTTTCTATCACTCCATCAGCCAGTCAAGTACCAAGAGGCACTGAAAGACAACAGCTGGGTAGAGGCCATGCAAGAGGAACTCCAACAGTTCAGAAGACAACAAGTATGGGAGCTTGTACCACTGCCAGAGAATGTAAGTCCTATGGGCACAAAGTGGGTCTTCAAAAACAAAACTGATGAAAGGGGTATTGTTGTCAAGAACAAAGCCAGGCTTGTGGTTCAAGGCTACAGACAAGAAGAGGGAATTGATTATGATGAAACCTTTGCTCCTATTGCAAGACTTGAAGCAATCAGACTCTTTCTAGCCTTTGCTGTCAACCACAATATCAAGGTGTATCAAAAGGATATAAAATGTGCATTCCTCTATGGTAAGATTCAAGAAGAGGTATATGTCTGTCAACCTCCAGGTTTTGAGGATCCATTTTATCCAGATCATGTCTACAAGCTAAACAAAGCTTTGTATGGCTTGAAACAAGCACCCAGATCCTGGTATGAAACTCTCTCCACCTTTTTACTCTCCATTGGTTTCACCAGAGGCAGGATTGATAAAACACTGTTTTTAAAATGGAGAGGGAAGGATTTGATGATTGTCCAGATTTATGTGGATGACATCATTTTTGGAAGCGCATGTAATAAAATGTGTGAAGAGTTCAGACAACTCATGACAGCTGAGTTTGAAATGAGTGCAATGGGTGAACTTCAGTGCTTTCTTGGTCTCCAAGTAAGGCAACTGCAAAATGGAACTTTCATCCATCAAGGCAAATATGCCAAAGAGCTCTTAAAGAAATTTGATATGGATGTTTGTAAGCCATGTAGTACACCCATTGCAACCAGTAAATTGGTCATGTCTGAAGACAAGGATGATTTGGTTGATTAGACCTTATATAGAAGCATGATTGGGTCTTTATTGTACGTAACTGCATCTAGACCAGATATCATGTTTGCAACATGTGTCTGTGCAAGATCTCAATCAACCCCTAGAAAGTCAAACCTTATTGCTGTAAAAAGGATATTCAGATACCTCAAAGGTGCTCCCACACTTGGTATCTGGTATCCAGCTGATGGTAAAATTGAGCTTTCAGGTTTTTCAGATAGTGACTTTGCTGGATGTGATAAAACAAGGAATTCCACTTCAGGAGGGTGCCAATTCCTAGGCAATTGCTTAGTATCTTGGCAAAGCAAAAAGCAAGCAGCTGTTTCCACATCCACTGCTGAGGCAGAATACATAGCTGCTGCAAGCTGTACAGCCCAACTGCTCTGGCTTCAGAATCAGTTACTGGATTTTGGTATCACTGCCTTGAAGACACCACTCATGTTGGACAGCCAGGCAGCAGAAAATATCATCAAAAATCCAGTTTCCCATTCAACCACCAAACATATCGACATCAGACATCACTTTGTGAGGGATTGCTATGAAAAAGGTTTGATTTCTCTGCATCATGTTCCAACTAAAGATCAGCTGGCAGATGTGCTAACCAAAGCATTAGACACATCTACCTTTGAAAGCTTGATCTCTAGGATTGGTATGCTCAACATGGAATAACAGGCAAAATCCAGTTTTTCTATGAATAAAAGCATCAAAATGTTTTCAGAAAATCAAAAATCCATCCTTAAAAATAGCTAAAAATGAATTTTTCATTAAAATCCTAAAAGTCTGCCATATCCACTGATTGGGTTCAAAAGTCTGTGCTACTACAAAAGTCTGTCCACTGCTGCAAGTCATCCGCTGTTCTCATTTCTCTTGATAACCACTGATGATCATAATCAGTGTTGCATCCACTGCTGAGCTATCTACTGATAGTGAAAAGCATCCACTGTCCTCCATTCCCATTGTAACTACTGCTTTCACCAGTTGTTTTCACAAAAAAAGTACTGTTCAAAAGTACCGTCCTTCACTTCACCAGGGGATGGCATGCGGACAGTACTTAGTGGTCACACCTTTTGTAACTGCTGCCACGTCAGCATTCACTCTTCCTCTATAAAACCCCTTTCTACACCCAAACAAGGTTTCACTGTCGAATTGAATTCTCAAAAATTCTCTTCTCAAAGAAGTTTTCATCACATTTCTTCAAATCACTCCACAATCTCATCTTCGATCCTCATCTTCAAAATGACAAAATCGAAATCTTCCGCTTCAAAAGGTGCCTCTCAAAAGGCTACCTCCACCGACATCCCACACAAACCATCTCACAATCTACTGGGTCTACTCACAAAACCCGGCAATATCGATACATTTGATTCCATCCTCGATATTATCAACGCTTCAAAGTACAAAACTTTGTTGACCGCTAATGCACCAATTTACCTGCAAACTCAGAGAGAGTTTTGGAAAAATTGTATCCTTGAAAAACAAGGAAAAGATGTCATAGCCATTAACTCTTCTCTGCAAAAGAAAGCAGTCTGAATAACATCGCAATCCATATCTGAAGTCTTTCAACTCGATGATTTGCAAGGTAAAGACTCTTTCCCTAAAAACGAGTTAAAAATTGACTTCAATGAGAGAGGGTATGCAGACACAATGATGAAGATGGATACCTTAGAAAAAGGTTTCTTCCCTTCTGCAACCAGATTTTTATTTCATACCCTTCTCATGTGTGTTTCAAACAAAACCACCTCTTTTAATGAAATACCAATGAAAATTCAAAACTTGGGGTATGCTATTTTACAAGGCGAAAATCTTAACTACTCCAAGGCAATTTTCAATGATTTGGTTAAAAATGTTGAAACAAAATCATTCTTGCTGTTCCCAAGATTTTTAAGTTATTATTTTGAGAAAAAGTTCAGTCAGGATGATATTGCGGTAATAAACCAAGGTGACTCTTTTCAAATGAACAGCTTAACTGCTGAAACTTTTTCAAGAATGTCAACACCTTGTAAAACACGAGCAGAGGTGCCTGAGCAGATTTTAGCAGCAAACACTGCTCCTCAGGTATCTGCTGCTGAGCCCACTGCTCAAGGTGATCAAGGCAGTCAAGCAACTGTCTTGAAACCCACACATAAAATTACCAAACAGCCACAAAAAAAGAAAAATCAAAAACCCACCAAACCCATCAAAAAGGCAACTCTGGAGGATAAGATACCAGAGCAACTGCCTGTGATTGCACAAAAATCACAACAAACCACTGCTGCTACTTCCTCACAGCAGTTGGTAGAAATATCTCCACCCATACCTGAAACTCCTCCTGTCTCTTCACAAAAAGAACAGGTTGTACAAACAGGGTCACCACATCATGAGGCTCTAGATGCACTCGTTTCCATCCTCCACAACCCAATACCCGGGGCAATTCCTCTTTCTAAGCCTACCCTCACATCCCCATTTCCACCAAACACCAAACTACTGTTGGATGCAATTGATTTGAACCTAGCACAAACCAGACCTTCTCAATCACCTATTATGAGAAAATACCTCAACAAGAGACTAGGCTTGATGTATCAATCTTTGCTAACCCACCAACACAACCTGAGGAGGTTACACCCCTTGAGTTACAAGTAACTCTTGGTGGTATTCCAAGTGAAGCAGCCACTACAAGTGTTGAACCTACAGGTTTACACTTGGACAGTGGTTACATCAATAAGACTTCCTTGGAGGCAATTCCTTCTATAACACCTCTGTTATCTGCCAGTGAGTTTGTACTAACCACTGGTAACATCAAAAGATTATCAAGTGTTGAAGGAAGAAGACCCCAGTACCAAGAAAAAGGGGCATCAGTTGTTGATGTTTGGAGTACACTCCCTACCTCAACTTCTGATAAAACCACTGCTAGTGGGAAATCAGATGATCCCATTAAATCGGGTGATGGTTTAAAGTACCAAGAATTAACGGCACGTGTTGAAAAATTGGACACATCTGTTGCAGAAATTAAAGAAATGCTGCAACAGTTGTTAACAATTCAAAAGGTACCATCCACTGCTGTTCCATCTCAAACACCTGCTCCACCACCAGCAGATGTTACAAATGAGCTCTGGAACCTCTTTCAACCTTTTCTCCATCAACAATTTCAATTGGCCAAGCAACAACATGAAAAACATGTTCAAGAGCTCAAAAAGGCAATGGAGTCTAGGTTCCGAGATACAAATGATGACATCAAGGCTCTGAAGGCCCAATTGCTAACAACCACTGGCACTGCTCCTCCGACTGTACTTTATATTGATGACCTCCCTGCAGATAATGCCAAAAAGGGGGAGAAAATTAAGGAGTGGGTAAAGAAGGGGATTGATAATGGGCTGTATCTTGATACAACAACAGGTGCAATGCTCAGAGATATTCCTTTGCCAGATGGTAGTAAAAAGGTTGATGTTACCCAGAATGCACTTGATGATGCTGTCATAAGTGTAAAAAGGGATAGAATGGCAAAGGCCTTGTCAAGGTGGAATAAGGAGAAGAAAGCTTTCATGAAGCTGAATGCGCAGGGTTGTTCTAGTGAAAAGGATGATCAAAATCCGATTCCAAAAGGAAAGCTTACTAGAAAAGTAAGGAAACCCAAATCCACACCATCCAGCCTTTCAAAGCACTCTCCAGAAACACTGTCCAAAAGCCACCTACATCAAACCTCCACCCAAACAGTTGTTACAACAACTGCTCCCATTCAAACACACACCACTTCAACACACACCACCACCACTGCCTTACCATCACCATCTGTCCCTGCCCTAAAGCAGAAGACAGCAGATGACAAAACATATGCTGTAATGACAACAGTGGTTGAAACACCAGTTGTTTCAACAGCTGTTAGTCAAACACAAACCACTGATCCACCTAAAACATCATCTGCCCTTCCTAAAATAAAAAGGAAAAGGGTTGTCATATCAGATGATGATTCTCCATCTCCACCACCAAAAGCTTCAAAATCCCAAGCACTTGTCACAGTTTCAAAACCCATTCCTCTCTCTTCAGCTCAACTATACAAACCCTTACCTCCTGCAGGTGTTCAATTTCCTCTTGAACTTGTAACAATCAGAGAAGAGATTAAGTCCTTCTACTATGAGGATGAACCTGCCAAAAGGAGTTTGCTATCGATTGAAGGATATCCCAGGCCAACCAATATTGAAGAATACTTGAAAATCAAGGCCAAGCAAGCAGAGGATATCACAATAAAAAACAAACAAGGGAAATCTGATAGAGAATATCAACAAAACTATCAGTTTCTACTTACACAGGTCAAAGCTTTGGAACAGTTTGCAAAGAATGTATGTCAGCAAATCTCAGAAAAGGCAGATGAGTCCTTGAGAAAAGACTACATTGAAAACATCATGACCTACAAGACATACAAGGGGGAGAAGCACATGTTCAGAAACTGGACTATTCCTGAGCTTGAAAAGGAAGTAGCCAGGATTCATGAAATGATAAAAAATAAAGTCAAGCAGACTCCCCCAAAAAAATTCAAAAGGGTTGAAGCTGATAAAGCTTTAAAGCTGAAGAGAATGAAAGAAGAGCTGATAATTGCTAAATATGGGTCAAAGAACTCTGTGTCTAATTGGGGAGAAGCGAGGGTCAGGGCCACCTACAAGAGTTTGGAAGAGCTAAGGAAGAAAGATCCAAAAGCTCCACAAAAGCCTGACTACTCCATAGCAGAGGTTTCGAAAGGATCATCAAAGCCACATCTCAAAAGAACCATTGCTCCTGCTGGTACTGCCATCTACAAAAGAAGGAGACAAAGCCAGTTAGGTTCTGAAACAGTTCAAGAAATTCTTACTGGAAAAGCCATTGTGCAAACGGGCGTGGTGGTAATGTTGAAAGAAGAATTTGAACTGGAAAAATCTGCACATACTGCTCAGCCAGTTATGAATAGGCCAGCCTCACCAAACTCCTCAACAAATAAAAATCTCCCAAGAAACCCATCTCGCCTAAAAATACAAGAGTGGAAAACTGACAAACAGAACCACGTATTGACTATGGTCAGGGCAGATGGCGAAGTGAAGAAATTTACAAGGGAACAAGCTCTTGGCCTAAGACTTGAAGATTTGCAAGATCTCCTTGATCTTCCACTTAGCAGGGATGAAGATGATACAGATGCCTTAACCTTCGAACTACAATTCAAAGGGCAAATAAGGGAACTGTTGTTGAGGCAATAAAAATCTACAATAATGGAGAGTTTTGGCATTATCTGTTCCAGGTGGAGATTGTTGGGATTGAACCCTACCAAAGGAACAGATAATAAAAGCCAAAACTGGATCACAACAGTAGATTCAAAATAAACAGATGTTTGGTTGCAAGTCTCTCCCCTTTAAAGTGGTTTCAACATCTGCTGACCTACAACTACTGACCAAGACAAAGTCTGATAGAAGAACTAAAGCTCTGCTGCTCAATCTACTGCCTTGGATCAAGCACTGCTGATCATGACAACATCTGCTGGGCTCACAGCAGTGGAAGGATGCAGCAGCAGTTTATATTTGGTTTATGCATTGTAATGTAATATCAGTAGTTAGCATAAGCAGTATTTGTATAGATCAGTTGTTAGAGTTTGTTAGGAGGTTAGATGTCACTTTCATGGTGACGTCAGCTTAGATGCTCAGAGGTTTGCAAGTGCCTATAAATAGAACAGTACTCTGTACTGTTCTGTTAAGCTCATTCACCATCTTCTTTCTGCACGAACAAACACAGAGCTCAGGCAGAGGGGGAGTTTGCATATCATACACACATTGTAATCAGAGTTTAAAAATAAATTTAATCATTTGATTCAGTGTTAGAAAATGTATGATTGATAGCATTTCTTCTGTTTGATTGTGAAAAGTTTGGTTCCATTAAATTCCGCTGCACTACTCTTTCATTTGTCCATCTAAATTCAAACACAAATCACAATCAATCCAAACTCAGATCCTAACAAAACATCACACAGAAAACAGACAGAAATCATTGAGTCATAAGCACGGTTCCCATACTTAACATACAACCAACAACACATCGAACCCGTTCACATACAATCATGGTATTAGATTCAACATCATCAGTTAATTTTATTTCATCGGTCAATTCGGTTTGACAACAACATACACCATGCTTAAACATTAATCAATTCGTCAAGATCATAACATCCATCGCGAATGGGCTTCGGCGAAACTGGGCTCGGTGAAACACGTCTGTTTCGTCGAGATTGGGATGACGAAACAAGCTCCTGTTTCGTCGGTGTGTTTTTGGCGAAACAACTCTGTTTCGTCGGGATTGGTGTGACGAAACAGACTTCTGTTTTGTCGGGTTCTTTCATGAGTTAAACAGTTTAAGTTTTCTAATAAGTTTCATGTTATAACATCAACCACATAGACATGCAATAATCACAATACGTTTTGTCATAATGTCGCGTGTACAGTTACAAAGCAAACAAGTCAATTAAATAAACAATCAAACAGTCAACGTGCAATAAATGCGAAAGTAGAATCTCGGAAACTCGAGTTGTCACAAAGATGATTGAAAAGTTACTGTTTGATCTCAATTATGTGAAGGAATCATACGATGTATTGAACAGAACGGTAACTGGTTTGCAAAAGACTAATTCTGAACGAGAAGATGCACTGACAATGCTGAATGCTGTGATGATGTCGAAGCAGAAAGCTATTAATTTCTACATTGAAGAAAGTGCAAAATGAAAGCAAGAGTTAGAAACTGAAAAGATAGAGAATGAGAGAATCGGACGTTTATTACAGAGTTATTCTAGTTCTGATTATCTTATTGACCGAATTTATCCAACTGTTGCAGGTAGGGAAGCTTTTCAAGATGACAAACCAAAGAAGAAGGATACTGGTAAGAAACAAAGTGTTAGTTACAACAAGTGTCCGCCTCTGATCTGGGAAGGTTATTCTCCCAGAAAACCAAATGAGGAGCAAGTCCAAAAGGTAGTCAATATAAAACTGAAGTCCGAAACATCTGATTAATTACCAGAAAACATTGACATCACGTTCACTTCGTCTGACACTGATCATGAGTCTGAATTAATCAAAAAGGTGATCGATCAGGTGTTGGATACAGATGAAGAGTCGGAGTCAAAGTCTGAGTCTGGAAATTCGAATTGATCAGTCAACAGTCCAAAGACATCGGTTAAACAGGCTTACAGTAAAGAGTTTTTGTTATCAAAATCGAATTGGATGATGAAACATTCGAAGTTGCAAATACTTTGAATGATTCTGACAAATTATATTCTGACAAAGAGTTTCCAATAAGAAGTGTTAAAACTGAAAAGATCAAAAAGGTTTTCAAAATGACAGAAATTAATGTTTCTGAAATAAAAGATTTAAATCTTACTGGAAAACCTAAAAAATACACTTCAAGAGTTCAACAACGGTTAAACAAGAAAAAAGGTTACGATTCTGGTTCTTGTTTTCAAAAGAAACCAAACCATAATGGTAATTTCAAAAAGAAAGGTTTAGGTTTTATTCCACCTGAAAATTATAAAAATGAGAAAATTTCTAAAACAAACACAAAATTTGTTTCAGGAGGAAGTGCTGAAGAAGAACAGAAGAAACCTTTCTGGAAACAATCAAACTAGGAGTTTCTTGCTGAGAAGAAAAGAATAGGAACTGGAGTTTTTCACAGAAAGGATACTCGAACCTGTTTTAAATGCAATGAAGCTGGTCACATTGCATTGACTTATCAGTTGAATACAAAGACAAAACAGGGAGTTTCTGAAAAACTTAAAGGAAAAGTTGTTGAGAAAGATGAACAACCAACTGAAAAATTCAAAATTTTTGAAAATTCAACTTATGAAGCTGGTGAGTGTTCAAAGAAAAATTTTTATAAAAAGAAAGCCAAAGACAACCAAATGTGGGTTGTTAAGAAGTCTGAGGTAAAAATGGGCGATGATTCTGGTTTCACAAAGCCAGAAGAGCCACAAGTTGAGTTTAAAAAGGAGAACTCAGTGTCTTCATTAAATGATGTTAATCTTCCATCATTGAAGGATGAAAATGTTAAACAAAAAGTTGGTAAGGTTGAGATCTCGAATCAATTCTATTCTGAAAAGAAAGAATTTGATGTCGAGAAAGCGTTTAATGGTAATGTGAAAAAGATTTTTGGAAAAATGGTTGAGGGTAAAGTTCAAGGGGTTAAGGATTTTTATGCGACAAAGAAGGAAACTTATAACCCAACTGAATCAGAGTGAAAATCACCCAAGGTTGGTTAGACTTGGGTGGAAATTCTATTTCCTTAAAAATCTGACTTGCCGGAGATCCCAAGTTTGTAATCGTGGATCAGGAATCGGCATCATTCTTGATAAAAATTGATTTTGTGAATGAATTTTGAATGTGATAAGTTTTTAGAGGTTGTGACTTGCCGGAGCTTCCAGGTTGGTAAGTGTGAAGCAGGAATCGGCATCTTTGATTGGTAAAATGAATTTGTGTAGATGTTTTATTCCTACAAGTGGTACAGAGGTTTAATTTTACAAGTGATTTGACAAGGTCATTAAGTTGAACTTGATGTAATCTACATACAAGTGGTTGAAAAACAAGGTGATGAATTAATCCCCGAGCCTACAACTGGTTAAAACAAAACTTATTTTCCGGAAAAACCATTTTGATTAAAACAACCTTAAGTGTTTAGAAATCTTAATGGGAAAATATTTTGTTGAAAGGGGGAGTTCTGATTGTTTATGCCAAGTGGATGGCGAAATGAAGCGATTCACAACAGTTGTCACGTTATTTGTACAGTTTGTTTTCAAATTTCTTTAAATATGTTTGAATTTTTAGGGGGAGTAAAAATTTCAGAAAATCCAAAAACATTAGAAAATTTGAAAAAGCCAAAAACATGATAAAAACAAAAATGAGTTTTGTTGTAAAAAGAGGAAATGATAGTACATCAGTGGACTATCACAACACGCTAAAGAATTGGAAAGTAAAAATGTGATAAACAATCTCACTGTTGATGTGTCAGTAGGTTTTTACACATTTAGTAGATTGTGACGAGATATAAACCTAAATTTCAAACTTGCTTATATCATGGGGAACATTTCTTGGATATATGGGTAACCCCCGAAATCTTGTTTGAAAGGTCCCTCTTTCTGAGATACTAGGTCTTTATACTCAGTGATATCTTGGGTATTATCCCGGGACTTCTGATTTTGCGGAAGCAATGGCCTAGTCCCCGTATAATACTTTGCAATTTGCTTGAAATATAGCGCAGCCCTCAGTACAAAAAATGATGAAACATTGAAAAATGCTAATCATGTGCTGTTGAAGAAAAGATTCTCTAAAGGGAACACACCTTAAGTCGAACCGTCATCTCTCTACTGAATGGAAGTTCTGACCTGAGCTCTCACGGTTTCGCATTTAACCCTTTAACAAATATCATCTAAGTATACTCACCTGTAAGACTGAATATTGGGATCTGGATACGGGAGTATATTCAAGAGGTGGGACACGCGAATAAGTTTAAGTGCTTAAGACATTAATTTCGTATCTCGGAACAGTTGAACTTTGTGTGAAAATTAAGTGGACCAATATACTGACAATCTAGGTGAATTCTTTAAAACCTAAAATGAAATGAAGCTTAACAGTGTTGGTGATTTGTCTCATAAACTGATATGATCCTCTTACACAAACTCACAAAAATATTGTCTGTAAATATTTCTTTATTGCATTTAATTTCATTTATTTCAAAAATTTCAAAAAGATTTTAAGTGTGTTTTAGCATAATTTTAAAAAAAAATCCAAAAAGATTTTCGACAACTGGTGTTGAAGAGCTGACTTTCAAAATTCCAGGTGCTGAACATGATGATTGATTTGAGGGGGAGTCTATTGAATCAAAAATGATTAAATCTTTCTTTCAAGTGGTTCATTAGAAAGAAATATACAAGTAGTGTCTGTGATTATCAAATCTTAAAATCATAAAACTTATGTTTGTGGTAGAGACAATGCGGATTTGAATTTTGAGTAAGAGCTGGGTTGGTCGATCCTGAGGAGTCTGAAATTTGAGAAAGCCAGGTTCCGATACCTGAAGATTCTGGATGCCAGGTGACGATCCTGATGTCGAGCATAACTCGAGGGGGAGCCTGTAAATGCAAAAAGCCAGATTCTGATCCAGTGAGCCAGGTTTCGATTCTGGATATAAATGATCACGCACGCTGATGATTATGATGAACTTAAGGAATCAAGAGATCTGATCAAGAGAATTGAAGAGCTAGAGAGCCAGATCACGATCCTGATTCATTGAAGATCAACTTCTGAAGGGAAATGAGATTGTTCGAGGAGAGTCTGTTGTTGCTGAAGGAAAAGCGTGCAGGCAGCAGACTGAAAAAGACTGAAGATGCGAAGACTCAGCATACAGTAGACTCGTCAACCTCTGAGGGAGAGTCTGTTGGTGCATACATCTGTCGACTTCGTCTTGTATCGAGTCTTGCATTGCTCACGGCATGAAGATAGAGGAATCAAGCAAAGAGTTAATTCCGCATGAAGGCTTAATTTCACATGAAAGTGTCTTTATGTAATTCCGTGTGGAATTACTTAATATCGTGTGGATTGTAATTTCGCTTGAATGTATTTCCGTGTGAAGAATGTTTCACACGGAATTAGCTTGCCTATAAATAGTTGTGATTTCGTGACATTTGGTATGAAATTACCTAGTTGTTTTCCGACGGCGAAGCTCTGTCGAAGTGTCATCTTGCTGTAATTGTGTTTCAAATCAACATAAACGACAGTTTAAGTGAAGATCTAGCTGAATTCATGCATTATGTCTGTTTCCGCCTTTCATAGTGTATAGAACGCCTTTGATCGACTCAATTCGGGTCCGACAACGATCCTACATTGAATATCAGGTTTTAACTCCCTAAGATGGGGAATTAAATTACGAACGAGTAGGAAAAAGAATCACGCGAATCGGATAAGTAGAAGAAAAGTTATGGCTTTTGGAAGTTGAATTTTGGTTAAAAACTCATAGCTGGGAAACTGCAGCGGCAAACAAGCAACATTCTATCAAAAATGGGGCTAGGTGTACCGCGACGCCCCTTAGCGTACGGCGGCGCCCTAAATTACGAAAATTGTTGAATTTTGTTGTTTTGACCCATATGTCTTGTTTAAACATGTTATTTAACTACCAAAGCTAACTTTTATGTTGGTTTTGGTCATAGGTGAATGTCAAGGAATTCCCAGATGAAGATCAAGCTCAATGAAGGACCGAACACACGAGATTAAAGCTTCCGCACGGCGTTACGTCGTAACTTTTAAACGACGAACACAATTACATTATGTTCTACTACTTTTAAAATGTAAAAGTTTTAGCAAACCCGTATTTTTTTTATGTATGTGTATTTGTAAGTACGCATTTAATTGTCGTTATTAGTACAAAAACCCTTTTTTAATAGTAAGGGTGTTACAAGTTGGTAATCAGAGCTCATGGTTAAAGAATAAAGTGTTCGGTTCGAGGCTTGATATATCGCAAATTCGGTAAGTACATGTATATAGTAATGGTTTAGTATGATTAAAGTGTTGGGAACAACACATAGGGTTATCGTGTAATGCACGTTACACCAATTAAATCGATAAAGGATAGATATAGTCAACGAAATTACGTGTGTTGACACGTATAGTGGAAAAGCCTTGTATTATAATACGGGCGATTATTGATGTCGACATTACTAAATTTTGTGAATGTTTTAATTGTAGGACACTCGCATCTGAAGATGACGGGAGTTGAACGAATTACGAATATGACGATGGAACGGTCCGATGTATGACAACGAAATTACGTGTGTTGACACGTATAGTGACCGCAAACAAGGTTACGACAAAAGAAGCCCGTTAGGGCAAGCATTACCAGATGCACATTTTAAATTTAATTGCACAAATAGTAGTATGCAACAAACATGTAGAGAATGATTGTTGCATATGTAAATTAAAAACTTGGAAAACCTGAATAGAATACCTATTTAGGATATTATTTCCAAGAAAACTAAATAGAGGCATTACTTACATGGGGTGTAATGTGAAAATTATAAAAGGTCATGTATATCAGGTGTTGATCGCTTACTCTGGCCAAGTAAGTAGTGAACACGTGGTACCATGAAATTTTATGATGGACATGCTTACATCCGAGTAGTAAGGACGGGGTGAATGAGACAAATTAAAAAGTACCCAAATGACACAAATGATCAAAATACTTGATAATAATATAAACGCACAGCCGGGTGATGGAAGCGTATTACATTAGAATAATGAGCCCGAGAGAAGGGACAAAGACCAATGTAAATGATGATATAAATGAATAACCTGACGAAAATTCATGAAAATAAGTCATTCTGGACGAAAGAGCCATGATTGACAAAATGGGCAAGTAAAACGAAAGTACAGATGATCCGCCGGATCATAAAAACGAAGGTATTGCCCATACGAAAAAGATAATCAAGGTTGTTAACTTTAGTCGTAGTAAAGCAAGAATGACAATGATAATTGCCGCTCAGAATCTATAAGGCCGTCAAGGATGGTCACATAAGGAATAAAAGACATGGTTGAATAAAAGCGATGGTTTTCGCTAAGACAACCAAATAAATCGAAGCGAAGTCTTAATGCATACCGGAAGGGTTGCAATGATAACGACTTCGGTAAAACACCCGATTGATGGGTAGGATTTTGAGTGAATGCGTAAACCAAGAGACGGGAACGCGAATTGAAAGTCAAAAGACTCGGGTTTCGAGTCATGACTAAAAGACGATGAGATACTATAAATATAAATTTTGATAAATTACGTTCAACTATTTTAAAGTTGAACGGGTTGAACAAAGAATGAAGTTTGACATTCATAAGTGATGAAATTTCACACCAACAAGTCAAACGAATTAAATAAAGAATAACACTTGCTCACGTAAGTAAGCGCGAACTGAATAAATAAAAGCGCGAGATATTAATAAACCTATGTAAAGGGTTAAAGAGAAGAGATTGCGAAAATTCTGGTTGACAAAAGTGAAGAATTTCGCTAATACATTTAAACGGGCAAAATTAACAAAAGAATCCACAATTATTTAAATTGTGTTACGTCACAAAAGGGTGAAGTCATTACCCGAAATGACAACGGAAGGGGATAAATTCTTGGACGTAATTTTCCTGATGTGAGAAATTAACATGAGTTGAAGAGAAAACGTTAACTAAAAATTCAGTTTTGGTGAGAAATAACGTTTTAAGGAATATGAATATTTATGAGAGGAATTGGAAAAAATGGAAAACACTAAAAGAATGGGTGCGAAACGATATATTCGAAAAAGAAGATTTACGATAAAGAAAAGTCAAGATAAACTTGAACGTGATGTGACACGTTCACGCTCAAGAAAAAATAATATAGAATGTGACCACGTTCTAACGTGAGTCACAGGATAAGAGATCATAAACTTAAATAAGCCACGGTAAGGCAAGGTGAATATACCCGAGCGATGGGGTATAAGGTAATCAGTGACTAACAAGTCTAACCGCCAAAATAAACAATTGATAAAGATAAAAAGATACCAGTTGAAAGTAACGGCCCACGAGGCCTTATACCCGAAAGGCGTATACGCTTAAAAGCCAAAAAGACATTACCACACTTTTTGGTAAGATTATTATATGCGAGCAATGCTCAAGAGATCACCAAAACTAAGGTTCAGATAATCTGAACCAATAAAGTATGTGAGAAAGATTTTGGGAAACCTCTTTAAGGGTGGTAGACTTGTAACACCCCGAAAACGGGTTTGGTAATCAAACCCCGTTAATACTAAAAGACGGTAAAAGTACCGTTAGCAGGTAACAATTAACCCGGTAAATAGTAGGATTTAAATAAATATACCTAATATTAAATAATACGTGAATAAAAGCTTCTAAGGAAATAAAGTTTATAAGAAGCCCGAGTTAACGGGACTTAAAATAAAGTTAGTCATAATTTCCCCGAACCCACTAAGTTAACTAGGAATATTTAACCTACTTAATTAGTGTGAAACTTGTTAAAAATAATTAGGTTGTGACCTAGTTAATAATGAACCAAACAATAGATGGGGGAGCAAAGTTGTTAAGTTTGAAACTATACTAATTAAAACAATAAAACTAAAACCAAACACACACTAGTGTGTGTCTGGTTCGATCAACACAGGGGGCGACACCAGGATTCCTCCCCAAACCCTAAATTCAACAAGATGATCAAATTGAAGGTCAAAACTGGCTCGAATCAAATGCATGAAAACATACAAATGATCACCAAGTCAAGGGAATCGAAAGGTATGTCAAATTTATGAAATTTATGAAGTTGTGAAATTTAACTAATATAGAAGAATTCGATTTATGTATGAATCGTAGTAGTAAGTGTATGATTGCTTAGGAACAAACCCTAAGTAGAAATTTGAAGTAAAATTGCTATGATTTGAATAAATTGATGATTTACCACACTTAGACAAGTGGGTTTTGATTAAGTAGTGAAGATGATGATATACACATGTTTAAAATCATCATTCTTGATAGTAGAAATAAGCACTTGAACAAAATACATGATTGAGTACTTGTTCTTGCATGATAGAAAAATGGGTTTTGATGATTTGATGAAATTGATGTTGATATAGGTGTTTATAAACACCATACTAACTCGTATGAATGAACTACTTAAACAAAATAGTGATTTTGTTAAGATTTCATAATTGATTAGAAGTGAGTCTTGACACAAGAATTAAACTCATGATTTATGATATAGTTCAATAAGAAAAGTAGTCAAAGATTCATAAGGTGTGAAAGTCATGATCTTAAATGACTATTCTAACAACCTTGTGAATGATGAATGATAGTTGACGCTTAACAAGCTAGGTGAAGCTTGGGGAGAAAGCGGGCCGATCGAATCAAGTATGAAAAGAAAAGCGTAATTTTGATGTGAGGTAAGTGAAATTTACAATTTTTGTAGAATATGTGTTTGTTCTAAAAGTTTCTTATACGATTAAGATGATATTCAAGATATGGTTCCGACATGAAACGATACGGGTCGGAGCATATCTAATGATGAAAAACCATGTTTAATGATAAAAGAGGCAAAATGGTAATTTGGTCATGAAGTGACATAAATAAAATGCGTTTTCGAATGGCTACAAAGTAAGCCTAAACTAATAAAAAGCGTAAAATGGATCAAATGGTAATACTGATACCATTTGACAATAAGTTGACCCGAGAGAGGTACGCATAAATATGTTGTTAGCTAAGCATGCGATTTTGGTCAAATAAGTAGTAAAGGTCCTTCATCGTAAAAGAGGGACTAAAACTGACAAAAACCCCCTTGATGGGTAAATCGGGTAACGACCCTTAAGAGTCGTTTAGAAACATGTATTATGATATGGTAAAGTTAGGTAAGTGTTGAAGCATAGGCATAAATCCTTTCCGGATCTAAAGCCTCAAAATAGCTTCTTGTCATAAAATAATAACCGAAAGGGGGGGTAAATTCGGAATAAACAATTGATATTGGTTACCCACCATAAGGATAGTGGTGGTGTAAGTTCATTTGACAAGTAATATGAAAATATTACGCTAGAAATGAATGAGCAGGGTTGGTGCGTAAAAGCGCTTAAATACCCTTAACGGGTCAAAATAAGCGCATAATTTTAGACGGGTTAATGATGCATAATAACCTGTGATTTAAATCTTGTGTCACAAGAAACAATTGAAATGGGATGTTCATAGGAATTTTGGAATAACAAACATGTTGGTTTAATGAATCAGGAAACGGGTCAAAAGTGTTAAAAAGGGATTTCAGCCCGAGAGCCTGAAATCCGAATTTCAAAAGTAGTTGAATATCAGGTTTTAACTCCCTAAGATGGGGAATTAAATTATGAATGAGTAGGAAAAAGAATCACGCGAATCAGATAAGTAGAAGAAAAGTTATGGCTTTTGGAAGTTGAATTTTGGTTAAAAACTCATAGCTGGGCAACTGCAGCTGTAAACAAGCAACATTCTGTCAAAAATGGGGCTAGGTGTAGCGCGATGCCCCTTAGCGTACGGCGACGCCCCTAGGTGCGCGACACCCCTTAGCGTACGGCGGCGCCCTAAATTACGAAAATTGTTGAATTTTGTTGTTTTGACCCATATGTCTTGTTTAAACATGTTATTTAATTACCAAAGCTAACTTTTATGTTGGTTTTGGTCATAGGTGAATGTCAAGGAATTCCCGGATGAAGATCAAGCTCAACGAAGGACCGAACACACGAGATTAAAGCTTCCGCACGGCGTTACGTTGTAACTTTTAAACGACGAACACAATTACATTATGTTGTACTACTTTTAAACTGTAAAAGTTTTAGCAAACCCGTATTTTTTTATGTATGCGTATTTGTAAGTACACATATAATTGTCGTTATTAGTACAAAAACCCTTTTTTTAATAGTAAGGGTGTTACAAGTTGGTAATCAGAGTGCATGGTTAAAGAATAAAGTGTTCGGTTCGAGGCTTGATCGCAAATCCGGTAAGTGCATGTATATAGTAATGGTTTAGTATGATTAAAGTGTTGGGAACAACACATAGGGTTATCGTGTAATGCACGTTACACCAATTAAATCGATAAAGGATAGATATAGTCAACGAAATTACGTGTCTTGACACGTATAGTGGAAAAGTCTTGTATTATAATACGGGCGATTATTGATGTCGACATTACTAACTTTTGTGAATGTTTTAATTGAAGGACACTCGCATCTGAAGATAACGAGAGTTGAACGAATTACGAATATGACGATGGAACGGTCCGATGTATGACAAGCAGAGCATACTCGTCAAGGATCTAAATCGCGTAGTGATCACGAACAAGGTTACGACAAAAGAAGCCCGTTAGGGCAAGCATTACCAGATGCACATTTTAAATTTAATTGCACAAATAGCAGTATGCAACAAACATGTAGAGAATGATTGTTGCATATGTAAATTAAAAACTTGGAAAACCTGAATAGAATACCTATCCAGGATATTATTTCCAAGAAAACTAAATAGAGGTGTTACTTACATGGGGTGTAATATGAAAATTATAAAAGGTCATGTATATCAGGTGTTGATCGCTTACTCTGGCCAAGTAAGTAGTGAACACGTGGTACCATGAAATTTTATGATAGACATGCTTACATCCGATGTAGTAAGGACGGGGTGAATGAGACAAATTAAAAAGTACCTAAATGACACAAATGACCAAAATACTTGATAATTATGTAAACGCACAGCTGGGTGACGGAAGCGTATTACATTAGAATAATGATCCCGAGAGAAGGGACAAAGACCAATGTAAATGATGATATAAATGAATAACTTGACGAAAATTCATGAAAATAAGTCATTCTGGACGAAAGAGCCATGATTGACAAAATGGGCAAGTAAAACGAAAGTACAGATGATCCGCCGGATCATTAAAAACGAAGGTATTGCCCATACGAAAAAGATAATCAAGGTTGTTAACTTTAGTCGTAGTAAAGCAAGAATGACAATGATAATTGTCGCTCAGAATCTATAAGGCCGTCAAGGATGGTCACATAAGGAATAAAAGACATGGTTGAATAAAAGCGATGGATTTCGCTAAGACAACCAAATAAATCGAAGCGAAGTCTTAATACATACCGGAAGGGTTGCAATGATAACGACTTCGGTAAAACACCCGATTGATGGGTAGGATTTTGAGTGAATGCGTAAACCAAGAGACGGGAACGCGAATTGAAAGTCAAAAGACTCGGGTTTCGAGTCATGACTAAAAGACGATGAGATACTGTAAATATAAATTTTGATAAATTACGTTCAACTATTTTAAAGTTGAACGGGTTGAACAAAGAATGAAGTTTGACATTCATAAGTGATGAAATTTCACACCAACAAGTCAAACGAATTAAATAAAGAATAATGCTTGCTCACGTAAGTAAGCGCGAATTGAATAAATAAAAGCGCTAGATATTAATAAACCTATGTAAAGGGTTAAAGCGAAGAGATTGCAAAAAGTCTGGTTGACAAAAGTGAAGAATTTCACTAATACATTTAAACGGGCAACATTAACAAAAGAATCTACAATTATTTAAATTGTGTTACGTCACAAAAGGGTGAAGTCATTACCGAAATGACAACGGAAGGGGATAAATTCTTGGACGTAAATTTCCTGAAGTGAGAAATTAACATGAGTTGAAGAGAAAACGTTAACTAAAAATTCAGTTTTGGTGAGAAATAACGTTTTAACGAATATGAATATTTATGAGAGGAATTGGAAAAAATGGAAAACACTAAAAGAATAGGTGCGAAACGATATATTCGAAAAAGAAGATTTACGATAAAGAAAAGTCAAGATAAACTTAAACGTGACGTGACACGTTCACGCTCAAGAAAAAGTAATATAGAATGTGACCACGTTGTAACGTGAGTCACAGGATAAGAGATCATAAACTTAGATAAGCCACGGTAAGGCAAGGTGAATATACCCGAGCGATGGGGTATAAGGTAACCAGTGACTAACAAGTCTAACCGCCAAAATAAACAAATGATAAAGATAAAAAGATACCAGTTGAAAGTAACGGCCCACGAGGCCTTATACCCGAAAGGCGCATACGCTTAAAAGACAAAAATACATTACCACACTTTTTGGTAAGATTATTATACGCTAGCAATGCTCAAGAGATCACCGAAACTAAGGTTCAGATAATCTGTACCAATAAAGTACGTGAGAAAGGTTTCGGGGATGAAACCTCCTTAAGGGGGGTAGACTTGTAACACCCCGAAAACGGGTTTGGTAATCAAACCCCGTAAATACTAAAAGACGGTAAAAGTGTCGTTAGCAGGTAACAATTAACCCGGTAAATATTAGGATTTAAATAAATACACCTAATATTAAATAAAACGTGAATAAAAGCTTCTAAGGAAATAAAGTTTATAAGAAGCCCGAGTTAACGGGACTTAAAATTAACTTAGTCGTAATTTCCCCGAACCCACTAAGTTAACTAGGAATATTTAACCTAGTAAATTAGTGGGAATATTGTTTAAAATAATTAGGTTGTGACCTAGTTAATAATGAACCAAACAACAGATGGGGGAGCAAAGTTGTTAAGTTTGAAACTAATAATAATTAAAACAATAAAACTAAAACCACACACACACTAGTGTGTGTCTGGTTCGATCAACACAGAGGGCGACACCAGGATTCCTCCCCAAACCCTAAATTCAACAAGATGATCAAACTGAAGGTCAAAACTAGCTCGAATCAAATGCATGAACACATACAAATGATCACCAAGTCAAGGGGATCGAAAGGTATGTCAAATTTATGACATTTATGAAGTTATGAAATTTGACTAATATAGAAGAATTCGATTTATATATGAATCATAGTAGCTAAGTGTATGATTGCTTAGGAACAAACCCTAAGTAGAAATTTGAAGTAAAATTGCTATGATTTGAATAAATTGATGATTTATCACACTTAGACAAGTGGGTTTTGATTAAGTAGTGAAGATGATGATATACACATATTTAAAATCATCATTCTTGATAGTGGAAATAAGCACTTGAACAAATTACATGATTGAGTACTTGTTCTTGCATGATAGAAAAATGGGTTTTGATGATTTGATGAAATTGATGTTGATATAGGTGTTTATAAACACCATACTAACTCGTATGAATGAACTACTTAAACAAAATAGAGATTTTGTTAAGATTTCATAATTGATTAGAAGTGAGTCTTGACACAAGAATTAAACTCATGATTTATGATTTAGTTCAATAAGAAAAGTAGTCAAAGATTCATAAGGTGTGAAAGTCATGATCTTGAATGACTATTCTAACAACCTTGTGAATGATGAATGATAGTTGACGCTTAACAAGCTAGGTGAAGCTTGGGGAGAAAGCAGGCCGATCGAATCAAGTATGAAAAGAAAAGCGTAATTTGGATGTGAGGTAAGTGAAATTTAGAATTTTTGTAGAATATGTGTTTGTTCTAAAAGTTTCTTATACGATTAAGATGATATTCAAGATATGGTTCCGACATGAAACGATACGGGTCGGAGCATATCTAATGACGAAAAACCATGTTTAATGATAAAAGAGGCAAAATGGTAATTTGGTCATGAAGTGACATAAATAAAATGCGTTTTCGAATGGCTACTTTATAAGTAAGCCTAAACTAATAAAAAGCGTAAAATGGATCAAATGGTAATATTGATACCATTTGACAATTAACGTCGAATATCGAACCATGAACGAAGAAAGGCATGAGATAAAGTAGTGATTGCGAGGCCCCAATTCTTGACTGGAGGGGACACCAAAGGACTCTGCCCTTCCATCCCTTGGATAGATAGAGAGAAGTGTATGTCAAGTCTTGTGCTCGCAGGAATAAACAGCTTGTGAATTAGCAATGCTATAGAATAGCAAATAAATGAAGATATGGTATTGAAACGGGTCAATAAGCTGACCCGAGCCCTATACGCATAAATATGTTGTTAGTTAAGCATGTGATTTTGGTCAAATAAGTAGTAAAGGTCCTTCGTCGTAAAAGAGGGACTAAAACTGACCAAAACGCCCTTGATGGGTAAATCGGGTAACGACCCTTAAGAGTCGTTTAGAAACATGTATTATGATATGGTAAAGTTAGGTAAGTGTTGAAGCATAGGCATAAATCCTTTCTGGATCAAAAGCCTCAAACTAGCTTCTTCTCGTAAAATAATAACCGAAAGGGGGGGGTAAATTCGGAATAAACAATTGATATTCATTACCACCATAAGGATAGTGGTGGTGTAAGTTCATTTGACAAGTAACATGAAAATATAACGCTAGAAATGAATGAGCAGGGTTGGTGCGTAAAAGCGCTTAAATACCCTTAACGGGTCAAAATAAGCGCATAATTATAGACGGATTAATGATGCATAATAACCTGTGATTTAAATCTTGTGACATAAGAAACAATTGAAATGGGATGTTCATAGGAATTTTGGAATAACAAACATGTTGGTTTAATGAATCAGGAAACGGGTCAAAAGTGTTAAAAAGGGATTTCAAGCCGAGAGCCTGAAATCCAAATTTTGAAAGTAGTTGAATATCAGATTTTAACTCCCTAAGATGGGAATTAAATTACGAACGTGTAGGAAAAAGAATCACGCGAATCGGATAAGTAGAACAAAAGTTATGGCTTTTGGAAGTTGAGTTTTGGTTAAAAACTCATAGTTGGGCAACTGCAGCTGCAAACAAGCACCATTCTGTCAAAAATGGGGCTAGGTGTAGCGCGACGCCCCTTAGCGTACGCCGGTGCCCTAAATTACGAAAATTGTTGAATTTTGTTGTTTTGACCCATATGTCTTGTTTAAACATGTTATTTAACAACAAAAGCTAACTTTTATGTTGGTTTTAGTCATAGGTGAATGTCAAGGAATTCCCAGATGAAGATCAAGCTCAACGAAGGACAGAACACACAAGATTAAAGCTTCCGCACGGCGTTACGTCGTAACTTTTAAACAACTAACACAATTACATTATGTTGTACTACTTTTAAAATGTAAAAGTTTTAGCAAACCCGTATTTTTTTATGTATGTGTATTTGTAAGTACACATTTAGTTGTCATTATTAGTACAAAAACCCTTTTTTTAATAGTAAGGGTGTTACAACAGATGGAGCCCATCTTTGTATATTAGGCGCATTAGATCACAAGTATTAATTACTTGTACATTAAAGCATTATCGACTTGTACCTTTTAATCTGTGCGTCGATATTGAACAAGACATCTACTGAAATGCCGACAAAAATGTGTAGGTCGTCATGCTATCTTTGGATTTTTTTTAAACAGTATAGTTTATAAGATATGTCACGAATACGTAAAAAATTATAAGTTTGTTGTGGATGGGTGAATTGTAACTAATTATCTATAGTTTTGTTAAAACCTTAGGGATTTAAGTGTAATAAGTTTAGGAGCTAAAAAATAAATAGTGTTTAAAAGATTAAACTACCCTTATTTTAGGGGTCTTTCTATAAATAAAGTGGAGAAAATTGTTGTTATTTTTTGGGTATCTTAAAATACCCCTCCTCATACATTATAGGATAGATAAAGCTATATTTATTTTTTTTTATATTATGTTATAAATACGAAACTAGCTTAACATATTTTTAAAAGACTCATTCTATTCCCATACCCCTAAACACAGCTTTATATTACACAAGTTGCAACTAACTCATTACCTAACTTTATATTACACAACTTAAACATAAGTTGCAACATAAAAAGCAATATTGTAGTCATTAATTACCAACATCAATCTGCGTATATGAAACTCTTTTGTACACAGAGTTGCATCTAACTTTAATTAAATAACGATAACATAGATATAATATCACGATATTTTGAAAATTGAGAAAAACATTTAATATGCTTCTTCGCCTTCTCTAGATCATGACTATATTGGTGAGAATGTCTACTCATGTCTTGAATTGTACATGACACCTTATGGATATTCTTCTGAAGCCTATCAATTACACTCACCATCTCTTCCTCATTCTCTTTGGTAAAACAACTAGACCGCCCCATCTTGTTCATCAACTCCTGAAGAAGAATCCCATTGTCATAAAAATCTAAGATCTGCAACTCGTTGTTAGAACTTCCCTTCCTTAAAAACCATCCATCATCCTCCATACATTTCTTATCATAAGAAGCTCGGATCAGATGTAGAAACAGAGACTTCAAATTTGTTTGTTTCATAGCTTCTAGAGGTTCGAATTCACCCAAATATGCAGCCACCATACACAAAATACCAGTTATGAAGACCAACATATTTTCTGCCATGAAAAGCGATCTGTAATATTGGACACTGAACACCATGCTCACAATATATAATGTTAGTCTAAACATAGACTCTAGCATTTTGATAAATTTATCAGAAAATCCAACACTTTTAGCAGCTTCAAGATCATCGAGCTGCTGTAGCATCTCTTTGTAACTGTAATTGTCAGCTCTACTTTTGACCAAAATTTGCTCCAGTGCTAACTTTACACTCAACCACCCATCATTTGTGACTTTCACCGACTGTATGAAATCATTGTAGAGTACAGATACTCCAAGGTGGAGTACATGGTAATCATACATACCCATTTCATAATACCTGTTTACTTTTCTAGAATTAGGTATACATTTAGTGATTTGGTAGATGGCATCCAAGGAACCTTGGTTGATTTCAAGTAGACCTTTAGTGATTTGGTAGATGGCATCCAAGGAACCATGTTGTCTTCCATGGTCAGAAATGAAATCTACTAACTTATGGATATGGTGGTCCATGTGCGTATCTTCTTTACAAGTCACTATCTTCCACTCTTCTTCTGAAATACTAATGATATGAAGCCGCGCTGGGTTCATAACGTCCTCATGTCGCTTTAGGTGCAATATATATTCCTTATTTATAAAGCGGACACCAAATTTGGTCACCTGTAAATTCCCATCTGCAATAAATTGATTCAAACTCATTTAGGGTACGTTAAAAATCTTTAGTTCCAATATTCTGTACACCCATACTGGCACAATGACATCATTTTCATGTGACTGACCTTCTGGCTCCATGCTAAATGAAACACCAAATTTGCTCTTTTGACTTGAACCTACAATTCTCTGAAGATCATCAGCTACCGTCCAATAAAAAACCAATTGCGTCTCTGATTCTGCCACCAAGAAGTGTATGGGGACCGGAATTTTCCAATGTTTTTCCCCAAGATGAATATGAGCTGTTACTATGTATTTAGCTTCCATATAGCTGTCAATATGGTGGACAGAAATAACAGCACATATAGCAACTCCGATCCATGGGCCTTCAAGAATTAAACGACCAGAACCTGGCTGCACAAACCCTGATGGAATTTCACTTCCAGCACCAGCTATCTCAAACAAAGCTTCAGGTGTCATCCAATATTTTGTCCGTAACTACATAAATGACATGACAAGATTAAGTATTTACTAATAGTTTGATGTAACATTTTCCAACACATGCACACACCCACACACCTACAAAGAAGCATGCATACACACACACATATACTGATGGGTTTAAATAAGAACCACTAAATATATGAAAGCCATTAGACCATGCGTAGTGGGGCGTGTTTTTTCAAAATTTAGCCCCAATAACGCTCAATATTGCCCCTCAATCGCCCCCTGGGCGTGTTTGGGCGTGATTTTGCAATAAAAGCCCCTCCAGCGTGTTTGCCCCCATTTCATTGTCCAATCACCTTCCATCTCCCTTTTTGTTATCCAATAAGATTTTTTGAGGGTTTTTGTTTTATTTAATTATTTTACATCTCATTTAACATAATGCCCCACATCCCAACTACATCCATTTTGCAAAAACGCTCAATAATGCCCCATTGCTGACTGGGCTGCCACATGGCGCAAAACGCCCTAGGGTGGGACATTATTCACTCCAACGACTATGCATGGTCTTAGAAGACAATTTATTCAGTAATGTATACATTATTTATCATATGAACAAAAACTAGTTAATGATTTTGTTTACCCATAGATGACATACAAACCTGAAGGTAACTGTTTAATATCTTTTCTGCTAGATAACTGCCACGTTTGTCTACAGCCAATTTGGGACAGTTCAAGCATGATACAGATGGACGATTGTCGTAGCTTGATGCATGGAATTTTGATACGTCAACCCCTTCTGCAGAAACATAGTAACTGAATCTACTTCGAGGTCCATAATCCATGTCCTCATCTACTAATGAAAGTTTTGGTAATGACTGAAGCCTCTTGCAGTTATTTAAACAGAGCATTCTCAATTTTGAAAGGAGACTAACACTTGTAGGCAGCGAAACAAATTCATTTCCAGACAGATCCAAAGTTATCAACTGACATAACAAACCAACACCGTCGGGAACAACTGATAGATTGCAATTACTTAGATCAAGTTCTTTTAAACTACTCAGAGTGGAGTTCAAAAAGCATCCTGTTTTGAATGTCAACCGGCACCTATTTACATGCAAGAGTCTTAGTTTTTTTAAACGATAAATTGAAGATGGAAGCTCCTTAACAAAGGTTCCACTGGCATCAAGATTCCTTAAATCACACAATCCATCCATGTTTTCTGGTAATTTCTTGATTCTGGTTCCATCCACATAGAGATGCTCCAAGCGCTTCATGTTCTTACCAAACTCAGGAATATATTCAAGTTTTGAGCACCCAGAAAGAAGAAGTGCCTCAAGGTCTTCCATTTCCATACTCCTTCTGCCAAGGCTTTTAAGGCATGTACATCCTTTGAGATTCAAGTAACGTAGTCGTTTGAGGAGAAGAACTGATGCGTGTAGCCTTGTTAAATTTGTGCAGCCTTCAAGATTTAGTTTCACAAGATTTGAAGCTGACGTCAAGTCTGGAATTTTGGTCAAATTCTTTGAGAAACTGAGGTTAATGGATCTCAAATTAGGCAGCACCTATTGTAAGAGAGGGAATTTGTAAGATTTCTACATGCAAATCATGGCTGAAAAACTGTTAATGAGATATACAGACAATTACAGAATTACTTACTAAATCTTTCTTCCAAAGTGTTTTAAGTTGACTTGAACACATTTCAAGTTCATAAATGTGTTTTGGTTCAAACATTGAAGGAAACGACTTTAAAGAACATCCATACCATTCCAGAATTCTTAGATCATTGGAGAGATACTTAAGTCTTTTAGGGAAGTGTACATTACTAATTCTGACAAATTTTAGTTTTGTCATCTTTGTGAAACATGTAGGATCAATGAAACGCTCATTCAGTTCACCCTTATATGGATCCTGGTTAATGACTTCAACAGTTTGCGCTCCCTGATACAAACAAGCAAAATAGTTAGTAATATAATTATTTCTCTCTGTATTTTAAAATTACGTAATGGTGACTTACAAGTGACAAACGAGTTATCTATTTTCACTATTAAAGAGTATTTAATGTTGTACTAGGCTCACATTGCCTTACAAGATCAGAATTTTAGAGCTTAAAATGTCATATAATTTCCTACCAGGATGTTTAAAGTCAATGTATCTTCATGAGACTTGATTGCAATGTGCTTCTCATCTGTGCGAAGAATTTTCCAGCACATTTGTTGTAGCAGATCATGCATCCACACGTTTTCTTCAAGATTGATAGTTATGAGACACTTGTTAATAAGATCAGTAATTCCACACTCAGAGTACAAACCAATATTGGTTAGTATATCTTTTACCAAATCTATGTTTCTTCCTTTCAAGAAACATGCAATATATATGAAGGCATTACGCTGATTTTTATCCAATCTTGCATAAACTACTTCAAGCCTTCCAAGAACTTCTTCCACAGGATATTCTCTAAGTTTCTTCAACGTATCTTTCCAGTAGTTTTCATCCTTCCCACATAAAAGAGAACCATAAACATTAAGAGCTAACGGAAGACCACCAGCAACCTTCACAATTTCATCAGACAATTTTTCATAACCATGTGTAGGAAAGCTTTCCTTGAAGGCTGATTGACAAAAGAGACTAAGAGCTTCGTTACCTTTCATTTCTTCACACATATATATTTCACTCTTTTTATAGTAATTTAGCAAGTCTCTATTTGTTGTGGTTACTATGATTCTGCTACCAGGTCCAAACCATTCAAGCCCCCCAGCTAAATAGGTCAACTGGTCAACATGATTCACATCATCCAACACGATGATAACTTTTAAACTGCTAAGTTTTTTGCACAACAAATCTTTTCCATCAGTGACATTTTTAACACGAATGTTCTGCATTAAAATGTCATCAAGGAGTTTCTGTTGTAATTTGCATAGATCAGTAATATCATTTTGTTTGGAAATGTCTTTGATGTTTTCAATGATACTACTTCTTTTAAACTTCCCTTTAATGTCCTTATAGACAGCTTCGGCTAGAGTAGTCTTACCGACTCATCCCACAAATCCCTATTAAAAGAACTTCACTAGACTCCATTCTCAATATATTTTTCACTTCATCCACACGTGACTCAATTCCCACTAGACTATTGGAACGATCTAATGGCATTGTATTAGACAAGTACTTTAAAACTTGGCTCACAACCTTCTTTACCTCTTTAGCTTCATCCCTACGATAGACAGACACGAGAGTTAGTCACAAGAAGAATCTTGCCAGTTGCGTTAAGATGCTTAAAGTGCTATGACATATTCCAATTTACAACATGGCAAAATAACTTTAAAACAGTAATGTTAAAAAAAACCCTACTTATCTTTTGTCACATGCAATCCAGAGAGAGCTCCCACTTCTTTGAAAGCAGCTCTCCACATATTCACTTTTCCTGGTACAATTTGGGTATTGGCATCATGATTGGAAAATGCTTGTTCAAAACAGTCGCTTTGATGGCGCACGTCAGAAGGAGTTACATGGTAAAAAATAGGAATAACAATCAGCTTTCCTAGTTTCATGCAATCAACAATCTTTTCGAGTTCCTGCAAACACCATTTTGACGTTGCGTATTGTCTAGATAAAATCACAACGGCAATTTTTGATGTTTCTATTGCCTGTAAGAGCTCGGGAGCAATCGGCTTTCCAAGCCCAAGTGTCCTGTCATCTTTGTAGGTTATGATACCGTTTTCAATTAAGGCGTCATATAAATGGCTGGTGAAAGTCATACGAGTGTCCTCCCCGCGGAAGCTCATGAAAACATCATAAAATTGTGATACTGTTGTTGAAGATGATGATGATGCAAATGGCAGCATCTGCAGATCTTACCATAATTAGCTACTACTTATGATCAATTAACATACCAAGTGACACAAAGAGTAGATTTTGGACGGACACAAACAAATAGGGAAAATTGCTAAAATAGACAAGTTGACCTTCAAAGTTAACTGAATAGACATGCATATTCAGCCGTTAATAATAAAATAGACAAGCCCAAATAAAACCAATCAAGAGAGATAGATACCAAATAGGATCCGCCGGCTAAGATGACTAGGGCTTAACCTGACAAAAACTTATACAATGGGGTCCACATAATAACCAGTTAAATTGAGACACGTGTAAATAAGCATATGGATCCGAAGGCTAAGACACGTGTTCTAAGCCCTAGCCGTCTTGACCAGCGGATCCAGTTTGTTGTTGTCTGATTGGCTCTTTTTGTCAATGTCTATTTTTTCAAGGACTGAATAGTGAATATCCATGTCTATTCCGTTAATTTTCCCTAATATATAAAGCATATTAAAAGCAGGTTTATTTGTAGTCAACACCTAAGTCAATACCTAGAAGGTGTTAACAACTAGTATATAATAAAACATCCAGATTTGATTAAAATAATCGGGTATTAGTATAAGCAACCGCTAAACAAATAGATCCTGGCATGTCTTTCACAATTATCCAAATTAAGGGGCAAAATAGCTAAAAACGATGACTCTCAGAATCAAACAAAGATGAAAATTAAAAGCGTGAATTATAATAAAAAAACCTAATGGTGGAAGTGTGAAACTGACCATGGAAGCGGTAGCTGGTGTAATTCAGGGCGCCGGTGGTGCGGAAATTGCGGAAGATGTGAGGAAATAGCAGAGACTGAAAATCAAAATGATCATTGCTCTGCTTTTTATGTAAGTGGGTTTGGATTTGTGGTTGAGATGAGAACATGGAAATTTCGTTATAAAGGCTATGAAATTTCGTTATAAAGGCTATGAAATTTCGTTATAAATAACCGTTCGTTTGACTTCTGGAAGTTGTTTTACGTTCATTTGTTAATAAACTAGGTGTTTACCCCGTGTGTGCTGGCTATGCCATTTTTTACATGTGTTTTGCCCTTTTTTTACTAAATTTTTTTACCAATGTTTTTCCCTTTTCTACTAACAATATTTAAATCCGTGTTGTAAAAGTCGGTAGGCAGACCCTAGTCAGTCAACGGAGGAGTTGGGTGCAAGGGCGAAGGTTAAAAGGGGCTGGAGGGGGCGCCCGACCCCCGAACTTTTCGCTCAGTAGTGTTATGTATGTAACTTTCGTATAGAAATTTTTGGGTACATACGTTTTCGACCCCCCGGTTCTATAGAAATTTTTAGGTATATACGTTTTCGACCCCCCGTCGGAAATCTCAAGCTTCGCCACTGGTTGGGTGTACCCAGTGATCAACGGGGGAGTTGGGTGTACCCAGTGAGTACCAGTGGCGAAGCTTGATATTTTTGAACGAGGGGTCAAAAACGTATATACCAAAATATTTCTATAAAACCAGGAGTCAAACACGTATATACCCAAAAATTTCTATACGAAAACTACATACTCCCAACTACTGAACGAAAAGTTCGGGGGGTGGGCCGTCCCCTCCCGCCCCTATTATCCTACGCCCATGGTGAGTACTCAGACATGGTAAATATAAAGAAAATTAATTATTGGATATTATATACATGTCAAAATAAGTATAATTCAAGTCAAAATAAGCATAATCCATGTCAAAATAAGCATAATATAAATGTCAACAACAGAGGTTGACCGACTAGGCCGACTAGTCCCGACTTGACCAACTACTCTCTGAAAAGTCAACAAATGAGGTTGACTGACTAGGCCGACCATGCTCGACTAGTCCCGACTAGACCAACTACTCTCTAAAAAGTTAACAAACGAGGTTGACCGACTAGGCCCGACTAGACCGACTACTCTCCGATGTTGACCGAGTTTGACCGCCGGCGACTAATTGAGCCCGCCTAGGAGAAGTCGCCTCGGAGGGGTTCCAAGGACCGAGTACTCGTCGGGTACAAGGCCTTTGAATCCGACTTTTACAACACTAAATTAAATTATAACGATAAATGTTGTCGTTGTTCTCCGTGCAATGCGGAAGGAGTTTGGACATTATCGGTTTGAGTGGTTGAAAACTATCAAAGCAAACATCGCAAACATGGATATCGTTTTTGATAATGACAAAATAGCCGCAATGATGTTCGATCATTGCTGTTTGGGTTTGTCACAGTACCGTTACGGTAACGCCACGCGGCACGGGAATTTGGTCATTAATAGTTCAGCTTATTAGGGACTCGGTACGGTACTCTCACTCGGCATATGGATCGAATACCATAAAAGCGATTATCTTTAGCAGTTACAATAATACAAATGCTGGTAATGATGTTTTACGGTCGGAATCAACGTGGTACTGATTTTATTGGGACAATATCAGTTCGGCTCGTGAAGACACACACTATAATTTATGAAAAAAAGAATACGATATTGCGATTACAACTCTGTTTTCAACATAATTTATGTCGGATACCATAAAAAAGAATATTGTCGAAGTTGGCACAGTATTGTTTAGTTCGTAATGGTAAAGAATAAAAAAATATATTATATTTGACTCGCTCGACTTTAAACAATTTTTTTTTAAACTTAGATAGAAGTAAGCAAAAAAAATAATTTTGAGACGTAGATAAATAGACGCATCACAATGACATATTCATAATTTTAGGAAACATGGTAAATTAAAATCTAAAAAAGTGCACAGCTTTATCATACTACTTCATTATATACAAGGGGTGAGGCTTAAATTTGAAGTATGGTTTGGGTAGGAATAATAGGAAGGAATGAGGTTGTGACATGTGCCAAACAAGAAAATAAATAAGAAGGGGCATTTTAGTCAACCACACATCATTCTCATTAAACCCTAGATCTAAAAAAAACTCGGTGCTAAAAAAACCCAGCACGTCTTTCTCTTCTATAATTCATCTCACCCCCACACTACCACCACCACCACCACCACCGCCCACGGCCACCACTCCATCACGCACCATCACCCCACCCTCATCACTCTGTCACCGTCCACATATCACAACCCCAACCCCAACCCCAACCCCAACCCCAACCCTAACCCCATACCTAGATCTCTCAATCCCGATTCAAAATGAACACAATCGCCTACATTAAAGAGGTTAACAGATTGGCATCTATGGCTTTTGATCGGTGCATTTTAGATATACTATATTTTATATCATTATGTTATAAATGCATTGATAATATTAGAAAATACAGCTTTTAATGTGGTTTTATTATCATACGGGTTAAGATTAAAACAAGCTAAAATGATCAAATTAGATATAAAAATATGTATTCATAATCAAAGCTACATAAATTTAGGTTAATAAAAGAAATACATAAATTTATTATTATGTTATGGAAATTAAAGGAAAAATAAAATCGTGTTTTGATATTTTTACAGGGAGTAAGTTGCCATTTTAGTCTCTCAGGTTTGTCAAGTTTTGCCACTTTAGTCTAAATCTCAAACCTTTTGTATCTGGGTTCCTGTGGTTTCAGTTTTATTGTCATTTTGATCTAAAAGCAAAGTCAGCTTAGAATTCTCAAAATAAACCCTGATTTTTGTCCTTTTCCTTAGGGGCAAAATTGTCATTTAAGCATTAATATATATATATATATATAATAAAATAAAAAAATCTCAAAACTCTGCACACACTCCCCAAACCCAACCCCCAAACCCTTATACTCTCACTCCAACCCCCAAACCCTCTCTGGCGACTTATCTCCGTCGTTAATCCTTCAAAATCCTCCGGAGAAGTGTTAGACAAGTGTCAGAGCAGTTGAAGAGTGTGGAGTCGTTGAAGGTTTAATTGGGGAAGTTGATGTGCACAAAATGCAACATATAAATTACATCAATAGTGGCATAAAACTAACCCTTTTTTAGTACTAATGTTGGAAAAAGTATGCTTTTGTCTTCCTTTTGTATTTTTAGGATTAAATGAGCTCAAATTAACAAAAGAAGCAAAAAGGCAGCTAAATCTAACACAAATACAAGAAAAGGAACAAAAGTGGCATGTCCGGCCTCCCGACAGCATCTTCCCAAGCAAAACAAGAAGACTGAACACGCCCGGTGCTCAGTGAGCACGGGGGCGTGCCCAAGTGTCAGCAGAAAAGACAAAGTTGTAGAAGCTTCCATCGCCCACCACGGGGCAGTGCTCAACGGACAGGGGGCCGTGGTCAACTATAAGATTCACAGAATCCTGACAAATCTTGATAGTACAGATATGCTTCTGTACACGGGGTCGTGCTCAGCGGACACCGGGGCGTGGTCAACTAATGCAGACAAACTGCATTTAAGGAAGAAAGAGAGGAGATGGACACGGGGTCGTGCCCAATGCACACGGGGCCGTGCCCGAGCTTCTGTTCAGCCTATAAATAGGAGTGCTTGGAGCTCTTGCAACTCATCCCTTGGCACACCACCTCTCTCACACTTCACCCATGTCACACCCCGGCCGCGTTAAAACAACAAAACCGCGGCGGAAACGCCGGGGAGGTGAGTTGCGACAGAATTATTGTTTCAACAACCATGGCAATAAAAGTTTTGTATTAATAAGATTAATGTTACATTGTCTTTAAGTTCAAACTAAAATAACATAATAACTGTCTTTTAAGTCACTAAGGCCCAAGTCCGCCTAAGTGAAGCACACACATCATGCATTAGCACCTCAAACACATATAAAATAGGTACGTCAGCATAAAAATGCCTGTGAGATACATAGGTTTTGTTTATGCAGATTCATGACTTGTATTTGAAAGAAGTGTTTAATAAAAAATGTAGTCATGAATCTTGTAAAATGTTTTCCTTTGTAAAACCAGGTGAAAATCGATATGAAAATCAAATGATAATGAATGAACAATGCATGGTTAAATGAATAACCAAGTGAAAATGAGTTTGTATAAAAATGTGTTCCTTGTAAAACAATGTCATGTTTTTGTATAAAATGTTTCATGTCTTGCCTAAGTGGTTTAGATAACGCAACAATGCATAATACAATAAAAGCACTTATATATAGGAAGTACCAGCAGCGTATCCACCATGCTTTTATCATATAACACATTGCCCCGTTACATAAGTCACTTATCAATACCCAACCAAAATGTAATGTATAATGCCAAAATGTTCATCTAAAAACCATGTTAAATGTCATGTGTAACATGTATCATGTAAAACCAAAGTAATGCATAGCAAGTAGGAAATCATCTACTTAAACTATGTGATGATGCCAATGTGAAACAAATGTCATGTATGGTGAATAATAAATAATTACTCGACCACAGGAAAATGTACAAAACAAGGTTTTTGAATAAACATAAGTTTAAATCAAAAGTTATGCTTTGTAGAAAAATAATGCTTTATGATTACAAACATTTATGCAGTGATGTTAATCGCATACATTCAAGCCTTGCGACTGTGTCGACAAACCCTTAAACGAATTAAAGGTTTATCTAAATTATGTAGTCGGATTCTGTCATTCCCAACTTCCAAACAAACCTAGGAAGTCGAAAACAGGAGTTGTCAATTCCTATGGTACCATTACATAAGTCCGAGCGGCGTGATCAATGTTAATGAATGTATTATTATCCCGATTAAACACACCAAATGTCATAACCAATGTAAGCATGCTATGAAAACTATGTACTAGGAATGCTTAAATAAACACGCCTAGTAGAAATGTTCATGTAAAACAATGTGCTAGCATGCTTATTGAACATACATAGCAGAAATGTCATGTAAAAACAATGTGAACATATGCTAAATAAACATATGTAACAAATGTGTAACAAATCAATGCGCTAGCATGCTTGACATACATAGCAAAACACAATTGAAAACATGTACTATAAGTGTACTAGGTGAAACTAGCATGATTATGTCATAAAAGCATGAAATGCACGAAAGTAACACGTATGTACATGTGTATCACCCCAAAGTATTTGAAAAACGGTAAAAGAGGGGAACTATGTACTCACTTGGGATTGCTAATTAGTCTTGAGAATAAGACCAATTTAAGCTCCAAGTATCACGGAATCAAACGGCACCTAGTATAGGTGACTATGTTAATAAACGGATCCTAAATCGGGAGATAGGATAGAATGAGAAATGAGTATTTGAACTCATATGGTATGATTTAGTAGGCCCTACATTCTGATTGGAAGATCTACCTAAGTGCTTTTGACCCGTCTCGACACATTATGGTAACATAAGCTACTATAAGGCGTCGTTTGCGTAAAACTATGTCCGGATGGTTATCTATGTGCTATGTCAAGTCTTACATGCCCAATTATCCCTAAACATGTTACTAAATTAGTTTACATGTCAAAAATATGTTCACATAGGCAAAATACGGATTTTAGCTTTAAAAGGGCATTTTGGTCATTTCCTATGGGCATACAAGCTAACAAGCATATGACTAACCAATCCTATGTGATCATAAGGTATAACCTTAGTGGTTATTCCCTATGCAACTATGATCACTAACTAAGCTTGGTCGGATCCTAAAGATCGACCAAACAGGTCGGGTTCGGAAGTGTAAGCGGTTGTTAAGACCGCTTAACTTACGACCCTAAACAAGCACTAAACTAATAGTGTCGAGTTAAACATGCCAAAACATGTTTAACCTACTGATTTGGTATCAAAACAAAGTGTTTTGATACCCTAAAGTAGTTCCGTTGCAAAATGCGTGCTAAAATGCATTTTGACCGAAACTTTGACTCGACACTACACCTAGTTAACGTGGTAATCAGCGGGTATAATCACTAAGGATTATAACCAACGTGATTACAATCACGTTGCAAAGTTCAACCGAACTTTGCGTTGACCAAAGCTGGTCAAACTGAAAGTCAAACACTTGTTTGACTATTTAAACTAGAAAGCAAATAAAAGAATGAAAGAAGGCTCACAATAGTCCTTGCTATCTTTTCTACAAAGAAGACAAGTCCCAAACCACTTGAGAATACTCCCAAAGCAGATGTAGAGAGGAGAAATGAGGAATGAGCAAAGAGAATGGAAGGGAGCTTGGCTATTTATAGTTGTAGCAAAGCTATAAGATCATGCCAAGTTTTGTGTGGCCAACAAGCATGAAATCCTAGCCATCCATGTATTATGAACTGATTAGAGGCCTTGGTGATCACACAAACTTGCTCAACATTCCAAAAACTTGCATAAACAGCCCTTACAAATCAAACAGATTGCTGAATTATGATTTCTGGTCGCTGGGGACTTTACACGGCCCGTGTAAGAACAAGGGGACACCTTACGCGCCCCGCCTGAGCCCCCAGATCAGCAAAAGTTTGAAAAAATGACAGATATGGTCCCTGCATGCATTTGAGTCCATTTCAGCCCCTTTTGACCCCCGTTAAGCCATTTTCAAGGATCTACAAGGTCAATAAAGTTTAGAGGACTCAAAATATGCTCGGAACACTCTCGGATGTCGGCTCGTTTGGTCGTACGGTCGCATTGTTCGCTAAATTACAACGAAATTCAAACGGACGTGAAAACGAACCAAATTAAGCGACGGATGGTATTTTTGCATGCCGATCACTAAAATAAAAATATTTTAGTGTGTACAAAATTTTGGATGTCTAGATGTGGTCAGAACGTAAGATATGCGCAGAAATGCAAACTTACGTCGTTTTTTACACTTTTAGTCCTTGTAAGATCATATAAGCATGTTTTCGCACACTGAACCTATAAAAGCTTATTTCTAAGCCATGTTTAGGTTATATATGGTATGTTTAACTTATGATCAAGTTCCGAACTGTACGTTGCCTTACGAAACGGCAGACTTTTGCAAATTGACGCAAATAGTTCCTGAGAGCGAATAAACTTGTTTTTGCCATACCAAAGCCTTCAAAACTTATTTCTAAGTTATGTAAAGGTTATTTAAGGTATGTTAAGTTTATGATGATGTCCCGGAGTGTTTATCGCGTTAAACTGACCGTGTTTACGCATCAGTTTGCGTATAACTCTCAAGAAAGCGATATAGAGTTCAAAATCGATCAAAAATCAACATGGGCACAAAACCAAACATAAATGACAAACATTGGGATGAAAACACACTGTTTTATTAATATTGTATTGTTCAGAGTTTGTACAATGACATCACAAGCACAGATGTCACAACCCATGTTGGGATTGAACCCTACCAGAGGAACAGATAATGTAAAGCCAAAACCGGATCACATCAGTGGACTAACAATAAGCAGCAGTTTACACTTTGTTTTCCCCTTGAATGTGGCTCAAACATCTGACATGCTCCAAAGTACTGCTTCTATAAACATCTGCTGACCTACAACTGCTGATTCTACACAAGGACTGATGAAGACTAAAAGCTCTGCTGCTCAATCTACTGCCTTGGTTCAAGCACTGCTGATCATGACAAGTACTGCTGGGTTCACAGCAATGGAAGGATGCTGCAGCAGTTTATGTTTGTTCTATGTAATGTAATGTAATATCAGTAGTTAGCAAAGCAGTAGTTGTGTAGATCAGTAGATAGAATTTGTTAGTTTGTTAGATGTCACTTTCATGGTAACGTCAGCTGAGATGCTTCAGTGGTTTGGTTTGTCTATAAATGTAACAGTACTCTGTACTGTTACACTTGATCTTTTTGAGTGAGTTCTCCTCCTCAATTCAATCCTTTCATCTTGTACAACCAACCTTGGAGCATTAGGCTGAGGGGGAGCTTAGTTATGTAAGCATGCTTGTAATCTTTTGATTTGCTTTGTAACCTTTCGAATGATGAAAAGCAATTGTTTATCATACTATTCTCTTCTTTGGATTATGTTTTCAAAGTTTGTATTCATTTCCGCTGCACTTTTCAATGTTTAATATTCTCTGAATGATCATTTTATACAAACAAACACAATCATGAGAGCCTCCGATCCTAAAAATTGATATCAGAGCTTGGACAGTCAAATTCGATCTAACAATCAATTTGACATAACAGTTCAGCTCACAATTCATTGATACTAAGGTTGGTCATATTTTAGTTGAAAAACAGAGTAACGAGAAATCACGTTCAAAGTGATGACTCAAAAGCTCTGTAAAACAACTAAGATGTCATAAGATTCACAAATCTCATACAACTGGTGATGTCATGCACAGATCACTCATAGTTTCCAGATCTGGAAACTTGTCTGGTAACTATGGTGTGCTTATCCTCATTTAAAATTGATTTCAACTGTTGTTATTAAATCTGTGATGTTTTCATATTTTACACTAAAGTATGAACCTCAGATTAGCAAAACCTATGTTCATCTAAACACTAGTGTTTTGCTGACATAGAAAGAGGGAAATAAAGCTTTAGTCAAAATCTCTTGTGTGCTCAAAGGCAAGATTGAGAATCTTCAAAAAGACCAAATCAACTTTGTCAAAACACATTGAGAAAATAAGGTGTCAAAACTGTCCTAATCATACGTAATGTGAGATCTGGAAATAAAACATGAACAAATGTGGCCAGATTTCTCAAAAACATTACTTCAAAATGATTCTGGACTAAGCTTGTTCAAAATAAAATCTCCCAGTGAGTATTTCTGAACATGTGAATGGAAAGGGTAAAAAGGGAAAAGGGAAATGAACAAATCTCAAAGTGTGGTTAGCTCAAAACTTTTGAATCCAAAAGTAAAAGAGAATAAGCATAAAACACTTATGAGGTCAACGTTTGGGTAAACAGTGGTCATCATGCAACTGAGTGCTTTCATCAAAAACAGGAATCGTTCAGGTAACTATGGCATCTCCAGTGATTATCCTTAAAAGAAGAATTTGCAATCAATTGTCAAGAAAATGACCCCAAACAATGGTCAAAATAACTTGAGAATGATATGAGCATGAACTTATTTGAAAGGCTGTCAGATCCTTTTGATGATTTTCAAAACTTCCTTTAATTTTTTTAAGGTGTCTTTCTCTAAATAAAACCAGGTATATATTACTTTTTATAAAATATATTTTGTACTTTTACTCATTTTTGATAGTAAAAGTTCTTCTCTGGTCAGGATGCAATTTCCTTATTTTTGTGTGAAATTACTATCCTTAAATCTGATCAAAAGGAAATGGCACACATATCAAGGTCATGTTAAGCTCAAGTTTGGTTGTCACATATCAAAAAGTGATTGCAAATTGATTTTGAACTACTGAGATACTCATGTTCTAGTTCAAGTAATTAGACACAAAATGAGTAGCTTTAGTAGAAATGTCTTCATCATCTGGGATGCTAAACCACTGTCTGGAAAAATGGACATTTGGCAAAACCTTGAACAAAAACTTCTGTAGATAACTGCTGGCAATTTAATCTTGATAATATACATCTAAAATGTATTTTGTTAAGAATAGCATCTCTGGTGCACAACAGATGTTAGATAAGATATTGTGCTTTCACAAGACAAAATTAATTTCTACATCTGAACAAGCAGATGCTAACATTATTTGTCAAAAGTTAAAACACTGCTGCACTATCAGTTGTTGCAATAAAAGTCTTCATTTTATTTTCTACCACTGTTGTACCTAAAATGTTGTTGTGTTTCAACATCTGCTCTCTAAAGTCTGTCCACTGCTCAAAGTCAACCCCTGCTCCTTTAAAATCTTGAAAAACACTGATGTTCAAAATCATTGTTCTATCCACTGATATGCCATCCACTCACTGATGTAGTAAAAGCATTTACTGATGGTAAAAATCGCCCACTGCTTCACTTCATTACCGTTGTAACTACTGATGCTTGATCCATCAGTGGTTGTCAAAACAACTGTCCTCCATTATTTACCATTTCATCAGGGGTTGGCACGTGGTCAGTTTTTAGCCGTCAGATCATTATAACCACTGCCACATCAGCATTCACTTTTTCCCTGAATAAAACCCCGATTAAATCCAAAAAGGGTTTCACTGTCGAATTGAATTCCAAACATTCTCTTCACAAAGCAGTTTCCCTCTCATAACTCCAAAAACCTTCTTCGATCTTCTTCATCAAAAATGACGAAAGCAAAATCGAAGTCAAAATCAAAACCATCTTCTTCCTCCACTCCATCAGACGCCACTCAAATGGCTCCTGAAACTACGGAGATTCGCTACAAATCTCCTCACAACTATGTGGGTATACTCACAAAACCCACAACCGACAACATCTTCGACTCCATCCTGGATACCCTATCTGCATCAAAGTACAAAACTTTGATAACAGCAGACGCTCCCATTTATCTTCAAACCCAGAGAGAGTTCTGGAAGAATGCCACCCTTGAAAAACAAGGAGACATCATCACAGCCATCAACTCCTCGATACAGGGTAAGAAGGTTTAAATCTCTCCACAATCCATTTCTGAAATCTTTAAACTCGATGATTTGAAAGGAAAAACCTCATTTTCTAAAGACGAGTTGAAAAAGGATTTCATAAACAGGGGCTATGCAGAGCAACCTAAAAGGGATACCTTACAAAAAGGTTATTTTCCTTCGGCACCCAGATTTTTGTTTCACACACTGTTAATGTGTGTTTCTAATAAAACAACGTCTTTTAATGAAATACCAACAAAAATTCAATGCCTGGGGTATGCAATTTTAAACAATGAAAACTTTAATTACTCCCAGGAAATATTTGATGATTTGGTAAAAAAAAAAAACGTTGATAATAAAGCATTTCTGCTCTTTCCACGATTTCTAAGCTATTATTTTGAACAAAAATTTGTAAAGGAAGACGCAGAATTGCCCAAACAAGGTGCCTCTTTTAAAATAAACTGCTTAACACCTGAAACATTCTCAAGAATGTTGGCACCAATAAAAACAAAAGCAGAGGTGCCTGAGCAGAATTAAGCAGATGAAATTGCTCCTCGGGTATCTGCTGCTGAGCCCACTGCTCCAGGTGATCAAAGCAGCACACCCACTGTTTTGAAACCCACACCTGCCACCAAAAAGACAAAAAGAAAAACATCCAGAAAACCCACCAAACCCACACCAAAGGGAACTCTGGAAGATGAGATCCCAGAGACAATGCTAGTGACAGCACAAAAGTCACCAATAACCACTGCTGCTACTTCCTCACAGCAGTTGGAAGAAAGATCTCAACCCCAGCCTCAAACTCCTCTTGCATCCTCACAAAAGGATCAAGTTGTAAGCACAGGGACCCCACAATATGAAGCTCTGGACCCACTCGGTTCCATCTTCCACAGTCCTAATCCCAGGGACATGTCTCTTTCAACCCCTTTACCCTCACCCATCACATTCCCACAATCAATAAAACCTTTGTTGCATACAGATGCTATTACTCAGACACAAACCAGTTCCTCTCAATCACCTATCACTGAGAGTATACTCCCACAAGTGACTGGGTCTGATGTTGATATCTCTGTTATCCCAGCAACAATTGAGGAGGTTACACTGCAGGAATTACAAGTAATTCCTGTCAGTAGTTCAAGTGGAGCAGCCACTACAAGTGTTGAACCTACAAGTTTACACTTGGACAGTGGTTTCATTAGTAAGACTCCCTTGAAGGCAATTTCTTCTATAGCACCACTGAAAACCACCAGTGAGTTTGTTTTAACTACTGGCAACATCAAAAGGTTATCAAGTGCTGAAGAAAGAAGTCCCCAGTACCAAGAACAAGGGGCATCAATGGCTGACTTTTGGGACTCTGTTCCTAAGTCATTCATTGGTAAAACCACTGCTGGTGGGGATTCAGATGATCCTGTTAACTCAGGTGATGATTCAAGATATCATGAATTGACGGACAGGGTCGAAAACCTTGAAACCTCAGTTGCTGAAATAAAAGATATGGTGCAGCAGCTGTTAAAAGCTCAGAAAGCCAATCAACTACTCCTCCTGCTCAAGCATCTGCTCAACAAGCACCTGCTGCAAATGAGTTATGGAACCTATTTCAACCACTGCTGGAAAGACAAAAGCAGATGGTAGATCAGCAGCATGCCATACATGTTCAAAAGCTGACCAATATGGTGGAATCAAGATTCAAGGATACTCAGGCGGATATAAAAGCTATAAAAGCTCACATTCAAAGTGCCTCTGGAAAGGTTCCCTCCACTGTTCTCTTCATGAACGAACCCTTCTCAGATAATGCCAAAAAGGGGGAGACGATTAAGTGGAAGAAAAAGGGAATTGATGATGGTATATATGTTGAGCCAGAAAGTAGCCAAACCAAAACTGCAGTATCAACACACACCACAACACCACACACCACCACAACTACTGTTCCACCACCATCTGTGTCTACAACACAAAAACCACCATCACCATCAAAAACAGCCAAACCCTCATCACCCCCTGCCAAAAAGCAGAAGACAACAGATGTTACAACATCTGTTGTAATGGAAACAGTGGTTGAAACACCAGTTGTTTCAACTACTGTTAGTCAGCCACTTATCACCACTCCAACAACTGCCATCATAACCCCTGCTCAAAAGCAGAAGACATCTGCTGATACATCAGTAGTTGTAATGACAACAGCGGTTGAAGCACCAGTTGTTTCAACAGCTGTTAGTCAACCATCCACCACTGCTCTCACCTTTCCTACATCACAACCAAAGCTCTTCAGTAGAAAAAGAAAGCCAATCTCTGCCGATGAGGGTATACATGATCCTAATGCTGCACAATATCCACTGGAACTTGAAGCTATCAAAAATGAGATGAGGCAATTCTATACAGAAGAAGATCCTTCAAAAAGAAGATTCTCCTCACTCATAGGCTACATGCCACCAGAGGATATGGATGATTACCTCAAGATCAAGACAAGGCAAGCTAAACTAAGAGCTAAAGTTGAGAGTGAAAGTGAAGGTCTAAGCGAAGAAGGCATTGCTAAAAGACTGGATTTCTTCCTCACTAAAGTAAAGCAGATAGAAGAATTTGCACAAGAACTGAACAAAGAAAAGGCTGAACAACGAAGAAAGCTAAGAAAACAATACCTGGCCTACATCATGAAAGAAAAATTCTATCCTGCTGAAGAAAAACAGTTTGAAGAATGGCCACTAATCGCTCTAAAGCATGAGGCTGATAGGATTGACAGAATCAAGAATGACCCTTCAAAGAAGAAGAATGCTCCAAACTGGAGCAAATTCAAAAAGCGCATTGCTGACCTCACTGCTAAGTACAAAAGAAAGAAAAAGGAGCTGGTGGATGCAAAAATGGATACTGCTGAAGCCATATCAAAATGGTCAAAACAGCAGACTGATGAAGCCTATGAAAGGCTGAAGAAAAGAAAGATAACTGTTTCAAGTGCTTAAAAGAAACGTGAACAAATGATGAAGCTTGAACAGCAGATTGAAAACCTCAGAACATTGTTCAAATCAGCAGACAATCCTACTCTTGTGATAAACCAAGAAGAAGGTAAACAGCTGACTGTAAAGGAGGTCAAAGAAAAGGAAGCAGAGTACTTCAAGGACACCATCATGAAAATGGGTCTAAAAGAAGACAGCTCAACAAAGCTTCAAAACCTTGTTAAGAAGGTGTTAAACAAACCTGCATAACCAAATACTGCAACAGATATGTCAAAAATTGAGAGACAAGAGCAAATTGAGAAAGAAACTGCAGAAGACATAGCTGCAGCTAACAAAGTCATTGAAGAAGCCTTCAAAAGAATGTCTGAAAGTCTGCAAGTGTTCACAAGGCCATCATCTCCTAACTCATCAAAGAATAAATCTCTCCCAAGAAACCCATTTGGTTTAAAAATACTAAAGTGGATGTCTGATCAAAAGACCCACGTATTGACTCTTGTCAGAACCAATGGTGAAGTGAAGTACATATCAAGGAAAGAAGCACTTGGCATGAGTGTTAAAGATTTGCAGGATCTCCTTGAACTTACACTGTGTAGGGATGAAGATGACCAGAGTGCCAAGGAATTTGAAGCTGAATTTAGAAAACAAGTTAAGGAACTCTTGATGAGAAATAAAGGTACTGAATAATGAAGGGTTTTGGCATTATCTGTTCCAGGGGGAGATTGTTGGGATTGAACCCTACCAGAGGAACAGATAATGTAAAGCCAAAACCGGATCACATCAGTGGACTAACAATAAGCAGCAGTTTACACTTTGTTTTCCCCTTGAATGTGGCTCAAACATCTGACATGCTCCAAAGTACTGCTTCTATAAACATCTGCTGACCTACAACTGCTGATTCTACACAAGGACTGATGAAGACTAAAAGCTCTGCTGCTCAATCTACTGCCTTGGTTCAAGCACTGCTGATCATGACAAGTACTGTTGGGTTCACAGTGGTGGAAGGATGCTGCAGCAGTTTATGTTTGTTCTATGTAATGTAATGTAATATCAGTAGTTAGCAAAGTAGTTGTTGTATAGATCAGTAGATAGAGTTTGTTAGTTTGTTAGATGTCACTTTCATGGTGACGTCAGCTGAGATGCTTCTGTGGTTTGGTTTGTCTATAAATGTAACAGTACTCTGTACTGTTACACTTGAACGTTTTGAGTGAGTTCTCCTCCTCAATTCAATCCTTTCATCTTGTACAACCAACCTTGGAGCATTAGGCTGAGGGGGAGCTTAGTTATGTAAGCATGCTTGTAATCTTTTGATTTGCTTTGTAACCTTTCGACTGATGAAAAGCAATTGTTTATCATACTATTCTCTTTTTTGGATTGTGTTTTCAAAGTTTGTATTCATTTCCGCTGCACTTTCAATGTTTAATATTCTCTGAATGATCATTTTATACAAACAAACACAATCATGAGAGCCTCCGATCCTAACAACCCACCACCCACCACCATCACAACACCATCATCCACCACCATCATCCATTGTGCATCGTAGAGTCTATGAGTCGTCTCGGGATCCAAGATTGATCGTAAGAGTTCTTGACAATCAAAGGCCATGTTTGCCTAAGTCTCTTACATCACTTGGTGAAGACAAGTGTCTAGTGTAATACTTTTTATTTTTAATCTTTTGCACGCTTTAATTGGTTTTGTATTAATGACTTTAATTACTAGTTTCTTATGTTGAAGGTGATTCTTCCTTATCATTTGTCCGTGGTGTCTTGGCATTATTTTACTGTCTATATAAAATAAAAGATTTTCACCATTCATATCTCCACGGTCTATATGGAGGTATGTTTACCACCTGGTCGGGGGTTAAGGGAACGGTTTGGTAAGAGTCTTGCCATTGTTCAGTGTATAGATCCTGCAAAGGACCTAGGTCAAATTTAGTAGGACCTCCTTTAATACCCACCGGTATTGGATGGCGGGGGTCCAAACTCTTTGATCCTCTCATAAGTTAAACTACTATTAAAACTTTAACCGGGCTACTTAGGACTGTATCCCTGCTGGCTCAGACTACTTAGCCGAGGGTAACGTCGCCTTCAAAAGAGGGGCCTACCACATTATGCATTAATAACTTAATCAATTATCTTTCAATAATCCGACCCTTTAGGATTGTATCCTTGCTGACTCAAACTACTGGGTTGAGGGTAACGTCACCTTCAAAAGAGGGGCCTACTACAATAACTAAGATAATCTCTTAAACAAGTGCAAAAATAATCAAAGGTTACACTATACACGCGTCGGAGCCAAGTGATTCATCTTGTCTATTTGTTTTTATTTTTATTTTATTTTTCAGCATTTTAGTTAGATTTATTTTTCTAGTTTAAAAACTTTTTTTCTAACCTTTTTGATTTGATTAGACGTTGAGGATAAACCGGTACTAAAAGCTCTTGTGTCCTTGGACGACCTCGGTATCTTACCAACGCTATACTATGTCCACGATGGGTGCACTTGCCCATATGTGTGTTTAGTGTTAGTAAATATCGTGTTTTATAAATTTAAAACTTGGCTAAAAAAATGTAAAAGGGCTTAAAATATACCTCTAAAATATAATACACTTCACACGCATCAAGTTTTTGGCGCCGCTGGCAGGGACACAAGTATTTTAAGAAAGTTAGGAATCAACGTCCTAATCATTTTTTAAAAAATTTTTCTTTTATTTTTAGGATTTTCTTAATTTTTCAGCTTCTAAAGAGCTCAGCACGGGCCGTGCCTGCTGAACACGCCCTCGTGCCCAATCATTGGAACTGGCAATCTTGTTTTACATCAGACAGTAAGCTGAACACGGGGCCGTGCCCACTCAACACGCCCCCGTGCCCAAGATTCAGTTGCTGAAAACAGAATCGTAAGATCCCGACGGTTGGTAATTTCAGACACAAAGATGAGTGATACTGATACTTTTTACTTTCGGCACTCTTATGGTACGTGGTGTCAAATATGTGGAGGCTCTCATGAAGAATTAAAATGTTTTTTTCTAAATTACAAGCCCCACTATATTGACCCATTGTTTCCCAGTATCCTTAAGAGGGGCGAAAGTAAAAATAATCCCTATCTCTCCCTCGAATGCGCCCAACCGGATATTCTAGGATAAATGCTTCTTGATGAACTATTTCAACTAGAAGATCTAGTTCTTAATTGGTTAAAAGAACTTGAGATGGATTTTATTAACTCATCTCAAGACGACACCAAAGAAGAATTGTTGGAATCGCATTCAAACAACTCTAATATTTCCGATGATACCTCCAACTCTAGCGAGGACTTGATCGATAGTCGTCCCTATGCCGATGGTGCCGTGAAGGACTCTCCATCGACTTCGTTCAGTGCATACATAGACCTGAGCGATTCGGCGTACACCTTCTTTAACGAGAGCCCGGAAAAGGGTTGGACTTGTCCACCTACATTTAGCATAGGAATCACCCTCACCGACAACCTCTTGCGTTCTCGTCTTAATCTAGAGCAATTAAGGTATCTTAGGCACTTTGGGGTTGTTCCATCCAGTAAGGAACCGCCTGATCTGGAAAAATACCTTATAAATTAGAAAAACTCCATAAGATAGCTTCTAGACACGGGGTCGTGTCCAGGTCAACACGCCCCCGTTTCCACCGAAAGATTCCTTTCTGATTTTCATCAGAATACGGACAAAATGTGTCAGTATTCTGTCTGCACACGGGGCCGTGTCCAGCCGACACGGGGCCGTGTGCAGCGTGCTGTCATTTTTTATAAATACAGCAATATTCCTGCTCATTTGGACCACTCCATAGACAAAGATCTGCTGAAATCTTCACTCATACTATCCTAGGTATGTTCTAAAAGAAGGTTCTCAACAACCATCTTGCCTTTTCCACTTTTGTTCATTGCCTTCTTCTTCTTCTTCAGATTTTCACTCAATACCTTCATTAAAGCTTGAATCTCCATGATTCCAAGCTTTATTGTGATGTTTGTTAGGTTACTATTCAAGGGATCTTGTTTAAAATAAGTTCTGCAACTTTGTTTTAAATTATTCATACTTAAAAACAACTTACAAATGAAAGAACAATAATTTAAGACTCCACGGTCCTTTTCTCTAAAACCTGCAGACTACTGGACACGGGGCCGTGTTCATTGAACACGGGGCCGTGTCCGAGGTATTGTTCCACAGAAAAATTTAAGCTCGTCTCGGTCTATTTCTCATAATGGCGAGCCGAACTAGCGGAACATCTTCGTCAAGAAACAACCGACAGGGGAGGAGGTCATCAACGGCAGAGGACTCTCTTGTAAACTATGTTTACGCTCTAAGGGAGGCTATTGACGAAATGACGGGAGTGGAAGAAGCATTGGTCGACCGTATCAATCACCAAACGGTGGGACTAGAAAGGTGTCTCCGAGAGGTCAACCTTTTGCACCAAAGGTTGAACATTCTCACCTCTCCTCCTTTGGTACCGGTCATGTTGGGATTGAACCTTAACAGAGGAACAGATAATGTAAAGCCAAAACCGGATCCCATCAGTGGTCACTTAATAAGCAGCAGTTTGCTCTAATCTTTCCCCTTGACAGTGGTTATCCAACAACTGATGAATCTTAAAGTGCTGCTCAAATACAACAACTGATAAACCAAACTCTGATGATTATCTAACAACTGCTGAAGACAAACTCTGTTGCTCTATCTACTGCCGTCTCCTAAGTACTGCTGAAGATTCAAGCACTACCCTCTCAAAGACTGATCACCTTTGAAGAAAGCACTGAAGACTCAACATCTGTGCTAAGGCTACAACAGTAGAACGTGAAGCAGTAGTTTCCTTATGTTTTGTACTTTAGTGATTATCAGATGTTACATAACAGTAGTTTGTATAGAACAGTATTTGTAGTTTGTTAGGTCGTTAGATGTCACTATCTTGGTGACGTCAGCTGAAGCATATCAGTAGTTTGGTTTGCCTATAAGTATGACAGTACTCTGTACTGTTACACTTGATCGTTTTGAGTGACTTTTTCTCCTCAATCCATCCTTTCATCTTGTGCAACCAACTCTGGTGTATCAGGCTGAGGGGGAGTTTAGATTGTAAGCCTGCACTGTAATCTTTTGCTTCTATGTAAATCTTTTGACTCAATGAAAAGCAATTGTTTATCAATCTACACTTTCCTTTGCTTGTGTTTACAAAGTTTGCTACTCATTTCCGCTGCACTTATTTGTTTTATGCAAACAAACACAATCACAGACAGCCTCAGATCCTAACAATTGGTATCAGAGCAAGGACAGTCAAATTCGATCTTACAATCAATTTGACATAACAGTTCAGCTCAAAATTCATTGATGCTAAGGTTGGTTGTATCCAGTTGAAAAACAGAGTAACGAGTGAATCATGGTTAAATGAATATTCAAATACTCTGAAAATCAACCAAGATGTCATATGACACACAAATCTCACACAACAAGCGTTTTCATACATATGTCACTCATAGTTTTCAGATCTGTAAAATATCTGATAAATTATAGGATCATTCGATGTTTTCAAAATTGATTTCAATTGTTGTGTTGATTTTTGTGATGTTTAGTCAAAATTTCTCATGTGTTCAAAGGCAGGTTGAGAACCTTCAAAAGGACCAAATCAATTTTGTCCAAAACACATTGAGTAAATAAGGTGTCAAATCAGTCCCAATCATAAGTAATGTGAGATTTGAAATAAAACATGATCAAACATGGTCAGATCTCTCAAAACATTGCTTCAAAATGATTATGGGCAAAGTATATTCAAAATATAATCTCCTAGTGAGTATTTCTGAACATATGAATAAACAGGGTATAAAGGGAAAAGGAAAATGAACAAATCTTAAAGTGTGGCTATCTCAAACTTTTGAAATCAAAAGCAAAAGAGTATAAGCATAAAACACTCTTGAGGTTCAAATTAGATCATCAGTGGTCATTGTGCAACTGTGTGCATTCATCAATACAGGAATTGTTCTGGTAACAATAGCATCTTCAGTGATGGTGCTTAAAAGGAATTTACAATCAATTGACAAGAAATTGACCCAAACAATGGTCAAAATAACTTGAGAATGATATGATCATGATTTTACTGGAAAATTGTCGGATCCTTTTGATTATCTTCAAAACTTCCTTTGATTTTTGTTAAGGTGTTTTCCTCTAAAATAAAAACCAGATATATTTCATTCCTTTATGAAATATATTTTGTTCTTTTACTCTTTTTTAATAGTAAAAGCTCATCTCTGGTCAGGATGTAATTTCCTTATTTTTTTTGTGTGAAATTGCTATCCTTAAATCTGGTCAAAAGGAAATGACATACATACCAAGGTCAGGTTGAGCTCAAGTTAGGTTTTCACTGATCATAAATTGATTGTAAATTGTCTTAGACTACTGAGATACTCATGCTCTAGTTCAGGTGATTAGACACAAAATGAGCAGCTCATGTAGAAATGTCTTCATCATCTAGGATGTTAAACCATTGTCTAAATAATAGACACTTGGCAAAACCTAGAACAAAAATTCCTGTAAACAACTGCTGGCAATTTAATCTTGATAATTTACATCTAAAATGTATTTTGTTAAGAATAGCATTTCAAATGCTCAAACAGATGTTAGATAAGATACTGTGCTTTCACAAAGCAAAATCATGTTCTACATCTGAACAAGCAGATGCTAACATTTTTTTGTCAAGAGTTGAAACACTGCTGCACTATCAGTTGTTAAGTAAAAAAAAATCTTCATTATTCTACCACTGTTGTATCTAAAATGCTGTTGTGCTTTAACATCTGCTCTCTAAAGTCTGTCCACTGCTAAAATGTCAACCTCTGCTCTTCAAAAACACTGATGTTTAAAATCATTGTTTCATCCACTGATACATCCACTGTTTCATTTTATTACCGTTGTAACTACTGATGCTTGCTCCATCAGTAGTTGTCAAAACAACTGTCCTCCATTATTTACCATTCCATCAGATGTTTGACACGTGGTCAGTTTTTAGCCTTCAGATCAAAAATAACCGCTGCCACATCAGCAATCACTTTTTCCCTAAATAAAACCCTGATTAAATCCAAACAGGGTTTTACTGTCGAATTGAATTCCAAAAAGTTCTCTTCTCATAACAGTTTCCCTCTCATAACTCCAAAAACTTCTTCGATCTTCTTCATCCAAAATGACGAAACCAAAATCGAAGTCAAAATCAAAACCAGCATCTTCTTCCACAACAGCAGATGCCACTCAAATGGCTGCTGAAACACCGGAGATTCGCTACAAATCTCCACACAACTATGTAGGTATACTCACAAAACCTACCGATAACCACACCTTCGATTCCATTCTTGACATCCTTTCTGCATCAAAGTACAAAACTTTGATAACAGCAGACGCTCATATTTACCTTGATACCCAGAGAGAGTTCTGGAAAAATGCCACCCTTGAAAAACAAGGAGACATCATCGCTGCCATCAACTCCTCGATACAGGGTAAGAAGGTAAAAATCTCACCAAAATCCATCTCTGAAACCTTTAAACTCGATGATTTAAATGGAAAAACCTCTTTTACAAAAGACGAGTTGGTAAAGGATTTCATGAAAAGGGGCTATGCAGAACAACCAAACAGGGACACCCTACAAAAGGGTTACTTCCCTTCTGCACCCAGATTTTTATTCCACACACTGCTCATGTGTGTTTCAAATAAAACAACGTCCTTCAATGAAATACCAACAAAAATCCAATGCCTGGGGTATGCAATTTTGAACAATGAAAACTATAACTACTCCCAGGAAATATTTGATGATTTGGTAAAGAACGTTGATAATAAGGCATTTCTGCTCTTTCCTAGGTTTCTCAGTTACTATTTTGAACAAAACTTTGTCGGGAAAGAGGCAGAAGTGCCCAAACAAGGTGTCTCATTCAAAATAAACTGTTTAACAATAGAAACTTTTTCAAGAATGATGGCACCTATAAAATTAAAAACAAAAGAGGCAGAGCAGATTTTAGAAACTGCCACTGGCCCTCAAGAAACCACTGCTGAGCCCACTGCTCCAGGTGATCAGAGTAGCAGACCCACTGCTCTGAAACCCACACCTGCCACCACCAAAAAGACCAAAAGAAAACCATCCAGAAAACCCACCAAACCCAAAACAAAGGCAACTCTGGAAGATGAGATCACAGAGCAACTGCCAGTGACAACACAAAAGTCACCAGAAACCACTGCTGCTACTTCCTCACAGCAGTTGGTAGAAAGATCTCAACCCCAGCCTCAAACTCCTCTTGCATCCTCACAAAAGGATCAAGTTGTAAGCACAGGGACACCACAATATGAAGCTCTAGGTCCACTCGGATCTATCTTCCACAGTCCTGATCCCAAGGACATGTCTCTTTCAACACCCATACCCTCACCAATAATAATGCCACAATCAATAATACCCCTGTTGCATGCAGTTGATATTGCACAGACAAAAACCAGTTCCTCTCAATCACCCATTACTGAGAGCATACCTCCACAAGTGACTGGGTCTGATGTTAATACCTCTGTTATCCAAGCAACAGTTGAGGAGGTTACACCCCCTGAGTTACAAGTAACTCTCGGTGGTAGTTCAAGTGGAGCAGCAACTACAACTGATGGATCAACAGATCTTCAGTTGGACAGTTGTTACATTACTAAGACTCCCTTGAAGGCAATTTCTTCCATGGCAACATCGGTAACCACCAGCAAGTTATCTTTAGCTGCTGGTAACATCAAAGGTTCATCGGTTGCTGAAGAAAGAAGTCCCCAGTACCAAGAAAAAGGGGCATCAATGGATGACTTTTGGGCTACAGCTCCTAAGTCACACAATGATACAACCACTGCTGGTGGGGATTCAGATGATCCTGTTAATTCAGGTGATGATTCAAAATACAATGAATTGACGGCCAGAGTTGAAAATCTGGAATCTACAGTGGCAGAAATAAAAGATATGGTGCAGCAGCTGTTAGAAGCTCAAATAGCCCAATCTTCTGCTCCTCCTGCTCAAGCACCTGCTCCACAAGCATTTGCTGCAAATGAGCTTTGGAATGTCTTCCAACCCATGCTTGAACAACAGCAACAAATGGCTGATAAAAAGCATGCTCTTCAAGTAAAAATGCTGACCAACATGGTGGAATCAAGGTTCAAAGACACTCAAGCAGATATCAAAGCTATAAAGGCTAGTATCCAAAAGACTGCTCAGAGTGAAAAAGCTCCATCTACCATTTTCTTCATGGATACACCCCTGGCAGATAATGCCAAAAAGGGGGAGAAAATCAAGTTGAAAAAGAAAGGTATAGATGATGGGATGCACATTGAACCTGAGAAACCCAAATCCTCAAAAACTTCAACAGCTGATACAACAATAGTTACAAAAACTGATGTCTGTAGCCAAACAGCTACCATTTCATCAACACACACACCTCCAACACACACCACCACAACTACTGCTCCACCATCATCATCATCTGTGTCTATAACACAAAAACCACCACTATCATCATCTACAATCACATCACCACCACTGCCTCCTGCCATAAAGCAGAAGACAGCAGATGTCATAACATCTGTTGTAATGACAACAGTGGTTGAAACACCAGTTGTTTCAACTACTGTTAGTCAATCACAGTCACAAACCACTAATCCACCCAAAACATCATCAGCCTCCCCTCCACTAAAAAGGAGAAGGGTTTTCATTCCTGATGATGAGTCACCACCACCATCACCACCATCACATTCTTCATTCCCTGCTCAAAAGCAGAAGACATCTGCTGACACATCAGCAGTTGTAACGACAGCAGCAGTTGAGACACCAGTTGGTTCAACAGTTGTTAGTCAGACATCCACAACTGCCCTAATTCTTCCTATATCACAACCAAGGCTCTTTAGCAGAAAAAGAAAACCTATTACGGCCGATGAAGGGATACATGATCCAAATGCTGAAAAATATCCACTAGAGCTTGATGCCGTCAAAAACGAGATGAGACAGTTTTATACAGAAACAGATCCTTCAAAAAGAAAATTCTCCTCACTCATTGGCTACATAGCTCCAGAAGATATAACTGATTATCTCAAGTTAAAGGCTAGGCAAGCTAAAGTTAAAGCTAAGGTTGACAGTGAAAAAGAAAGGCTAAGCGAAGTAGGCATTGCTAATAGACTGGAGTTCTACCTTGCAAAGGTTAAGCAGATGGAAGAATTTGCTCAAGAGCTAGACAAAGAAAAGGCAGATCAAAAGAAGAAACTGAGAGAACAGCTTCTAGCCTTCATCATGAAAGAAAAGTTCTATTCTGCTGAAGAATCTCAGTTTAAAGAATGGCCTTTAGTAGCTTTGAAGCATGAGGCTGAAAGGATCCAAAAAAAATAAAAAATAATCCTTCAAAGAAGAAGACTGCTCCAAACTGGAGTAAGTACAAAAGACTCATTGTTGATCTCACTGCTGAGTATAAAAGAAAGAAAAGGGAGTTGGTGGATGCTAAGATAGACACTGCTGAAGCCATATCAAAATGGTCTAGGCAGCAAACAGATGAAGCCTATGAAAGGCTGAAGAATAGAAAAAGTGCTGAGTCAAGGACTGCACAGAAACGAGAACAAATGTTGAAACTTGAACAGCAGATAGACAACCTCAAAACAGTGTTGAAAACAGCAGACAACCTTACTCTTGAGACAAACCAAGAAGAAGGTAAACAGCTGACTGAGGCAGAGGTTAAAGAAAAATAAGCAGAGTACTTCAAAGACATCATCTTGAAAATGGGTCTGAAAGAAGGCAACTCAACAAAGCTTCAAAGCCTGTTTGAAAAGGCATTAAACAAATCTGCATCACCAAACACTGCAACAAATACTTCAGAAATTGACAGGCAAGAAGTCATTGAACAAGAAACTGCAGATGACATAGCTGCAGCAAACAATGTCATTGAAGAAGCCCTCAAAAGAATGTCTGATAGTTTGCATGTGTTTTCAAGGCCATCATCTCTCAACTCATCCGGAAATAAATCTCTCCCAAGAAACCCATTAGGCTTTAAAATACTAAAGTGGATGTCTGATCAAAAGACCCACGTATTGACTTTGGTCAGAGCCAATGGTGAGGTGAAGCATATATTAAGGAAAGAAGCACTAGGCCTTAGTGTTCAAGATTTGCAGGATCTCCTTGAGCTCTCACTGTGCAGGGATGAAGATGACCAGAGTGCCAAAGAATTTGAAGCTGAATTCATAGTACAAGCTAAGGCACTCTTGATGAGTAATAAAGGTCCTGAATAAGGAAGGGTTTTGGCATTATCTGTTCCAGGGGGAGATTGTTGGGATTGAACCCTAACAGAGGAACAGATAATGTAAAGCCAAAACCGGATCCCATTAGTGGTCACTTAATAAGCAGCAGTTTGCTCTAATCTTTCCCCTTGACAGTGGTTATCCAACAACTGATGAATCTTAAAGTGCTGCTCAAATACAACAACTGATAAACCAAACTCTGATGATTATCTAACAACTGCTGAAGACAAACTCTGTTGCTCTTTCTACTGCCGTCTCCTAAGTACTGCTGAAGATTCAAGCACTGCCCTCTCAAAGACTGATCACCTTTGAAGAAAGCACTGAAGACCCAACATCTGTGCTAAGGCTACAATAGTAGAACGTGAAGCAGTAGTTTCCTTATGTTTTGTACTTTAGTGATTATCAGATGTTACATAACAGTAGTTTGTATAGAACAATATTTGTAGTTTGTTAGGTCGTTAGATGTCACTATCTTGGTGACGTCAGCTGAAGCATATCAGTAGTTTGGTTTGCCTATAAGTATGACAGTACTCTGTACTGTTACACTTGATCGTTTTGAGTGAGTTTTTCTCCTCAATTCATCCTTTCATCTTGTGCAACCAACTCTGGTGTATCAGGCTGAGGGGGAGTTTAGATTGTAAGCCTGCACTGTAATCTTTTGCTTCTATGTAAATCTTTTGACTCAATGAAAAGCAATTGTTTATCAATCTACACTTTCCTTTGCTTGTGTTTACAAAATTTGCTACTCATTTCCACTGCACTTATTCGTTTTATGCAAACAAACACAATCACAGACAGCCTCAGATCCTAACAGGTCATTACCCAAAGGGCATGGAACGTGGTGCCCGAAGTCATCATACCGGCCGAATGGTACACCGTGCACCCAAGGCCTCCTCATGATATTCTACAAGGAACCCCGGTTGGTGCCGCTCCCCCTCCACAAGATGTTGAGGAGAATGAAGCCACTTTCTTCCTCCCAAGGGAAATAGAAGAATGGCTTTAACAACATCCAGGAATACCCTTCGGCCGGAGTTCTACCAAACTTTTAGATACCGGAATACTATTTTCGGAATTTTGGTTCTTAATGCAAAAGTAAAGCTCCTTAGTATGATTTTATGCACCACTTGACCTATCTAATTTAACTTCTATCTTTCTTTTTCTTTATTTTCTAGGACTATGTAATTCTCTCTACGACTTTAATGAATGATGGTTTTAGTTAAATTGGTGTTTAATGATGTTATGGGTAAAACACACTCGGAATGGTAAAGGATGGCAAGGGAACTGAGAAACAGCGCCCCATGCACGAAAACAGAAGCAATCCGACAAAATTTCTTCGTTACAGCAAGTTCAGCACGGGCCGTGTCCGCCCAACACGGCCCCGTGCTGCACAATCTGCAGAAAATGCCTAGTTCAGGTAACTGGACACGGGCCGTGTTCACTGAACACGCCCCCGTGTCCAGGCTTCTGTTTCTTTTTGTAAACTTTTGTTACTGGCACCTGAACACGGGGCCGTGCCCGGACATCACGGGGCCGTGTCCAGGCGCCCCATAACACAAAATTTTGCTTTTTCACCTTTTTACACATTCAGTCAACCTAAAAACTTATTTTTGGGACACATTGAGGACAATGTGTAATTTAAGTGTGGGGTGATGCTAAAAACTTGAATCTTACTAGTCCTAATTAACAAGCCTTACACAAAACTCTGTTGGAACCGCTAATCACCCCAACTTTTTTCAAAAATTTTCACTTTTTTTACTTGCCTAAGTTTAAGTTGGGAATTTCAAAATTCTAAAAAGGTTATATTTTTACAAATTTACAACCGATAGCGTCGTGATAAAAAGAACCAACATAAGAAAATTATGAAACGGCATGACAAACTTAGTTAAAATTTGATTATATATACTTGATCACATAAAAACCCATTCCCACAAAGTGTGAGTTTTGAGCCTTTATTGAGCATACAAATACATATCTTTACACTAAATGCTCATCTTTCGTTTCTTGTGTGAATAGCCGCTTGGTTCTTACAACTCTAGAACTTGCCACGACAATGTATTCCCGGTCCTTACCAACTTAAATCCAAGTAAGTAAATGAAGGGGGCATTAGGACTAACCCTTTTATTTCTACACCATTATTTATTTTTTTTTTTACCACCTATCCAAAATCCCCCTAGTTAACCCCTTTGAGCCTAAACCTTTTCATTTCTAAACCCAAAAACAAACACCCTTTTTACCCACCAAAACCCTCTTTATTTTAACCGTTTCTTTTAGTAAAAAATCTCGGTTTTTTTTATGACTTATGAAAAAAAAATGATATGATGAAACCAAATAATCAAACAAGTTCATCAAAAATAACTCTGTTTGAAAGGAATGGTTCATCAAAATAAATTGTCAAAAATAAAAAGTCTTTCAAAAAACCGAAGCTTTTTACGCCTTTCGCCCTTTTTACTAACCACTAACCCAACCACTCACCTTTAGCCCAAGCCTAACCCTTCACCCCAAAAAGTCCTCTTGATACTTACAAAGGTCTATAGTTAAAAAGGATGAGGATTGATTGCTTGGCAAGCTTATGATAGGAATAAGTTCCATGCCGCTCTCGAGTGATTCACTAAAAATACACCTTCGGCCGAGTGTTGAGTGATCCCCCGTGAGGTTTGTGAACTTGTATATAAATGGAATTTAAAAAAAAGGCATGTTATGCCTTAATAAGTAATTTATCTTATGTGACGTTTTTAATAATCATGACGAATAAGATTGTAAATAAATAAAAATAAAACTTAATAAAGAATCTTGGAAATCCCGACACTCTATGACAAGCCCGAAAACCTTCTTTTCTACCCATTCCATTTGGGAGTGAAAAGCCACATTATAAAGAGTTTTGCTTGAGGACAAGCAAAGATTCAAGTGTGGGGGTATTTGATGTGCACAAAATGCAACATATAAATTATATCAATAGTGGCATAAAACTAACCCTTATCCGAGGGTAACGTCGCCTTCAAAAGAGGGGCCTACCACATTATGCGTTAATAACTTAATTAATTATCTTTCAATAATCCAACCGTTTAGGATTGTATCCTTGATGACTCAAACTACTGGGTTGAGGGTAACGTCACCTTCAAAAGAGGGGCCTACTACAATAACTAAGATAATCTCTTAAACAAGTGCAAAAATAATCAAAGGTTACACTATACACGCGTCGGAGCCAAAGTGATTCATCTTGTCTATCTGTTTTTATTTTTATTTTATTTTTCAGCATTTTAGTTAGATTTATTTTTATAGTTTAAAAACTTTTTTTCTAACCTTTTTGATTTGATTAGACGTTGAGGATAAACCGGTACTAAAAGCTCTTGTGTCCTTGGACGACATCGGTATCTTACCAACACTATACTACGTCCACGGTGGGTGCACTTGCCCATATGTGTGTTTAGTGTTAGTAAATATCGTGTTTTATAAATTTAAAACTTGGCTAAAAAAAGTGTAAAAGGGCTTAAAATATACACCTAAAATATAATACACTTCACACGCATCAGAAGTACAGGGCAGCGGCGGCGGAGGAGGTGGTTGGGGCAATGGTGGTGGTGATGAGACCCGGAACTGTAACATCATCTTCTACAAAACCCCATCTCCTTGGGCTGAGCCACTAGAACATCATCTTCTCGAATCGCCTGAACAGGATTCAATCAGGTCATATTTCTCGAATCCACCACCATCAATCTCCCCTCTACCATCGTAATGCTAGTGGACTGAGTTTCGAGGAGCTTTACAGGTTTTGATTGTTTTCCTTTTTGTTTAGGTTATAATTTGGTGATTAGAAATTGTTTGATTTGTCTTGTAGATTGGTGGAGAAGAGTGATTGATTTAGGTTTTTGTTGTGTATGCACGTATTATGTAGATTTTTTTTGGCTCTGAGAATATGAATTTGCATATTTTGATTGCTGTGTTGGACTGGATTGATGGTGGTGGTGTGGTGGTGGTGTGGTGGGTATGGTGGCGGTGCGTTGGGGATGGTGGTGGTGGTGGTGCAGTGGTGGTGTTAATGGAGGGGGGAGGAGGTGGCGGTAGTGAGAAGGGGGAAAGAGTGCAAAGTTTATAGGGAGAGAGAGAGGGAGAGTAGAGTTTATAAAGAAGGTGGCAAATAACCATTTTGCCCTTGAGAAAAAGCACAAAATAGCAGGCTTTTTTTTTTGAAAAATCTGAGTTGATTTTGTTTTTGGACCAAATTGGCACAAAACTGAAACCACAGGGACCAAAATGAAAGTTTTGGATTAAAGTGCCAAAACTGTCCAAACCTTAGGGACCAAAATGGCAGTTTACTCTTTTGCAGGTGTTTCGAGGATCACAATTAAAAGGTTTTGACTCTGATGCACAACTAAATTGGGCTAGGCAAATATATTTTTTGACTCAACTCGCTCCAACCGCTCTTTCTTCCGATTTCTCGCGATTCTTGTAAGTTTTCAACCTAAATCTTGTACTTTCTTGATCTACACGCACTCCTACACCTTTCTGTCTTTTGAATCTTAACTTTTAACCGTGAAATCACTAGATTAGAGGTGTTCTATGATGATGTCATCATGGAGTTCTTATGAACTTCATGTTTTAACTTCAATCCACCAAGAACAACTTAGATCTAAACGATTTCCACATAAACAAACAAAGATCTTGCATAGATCTAAACATATTCATGGTGAAAAGGAATGAAAGATGGTTTTCTAACTTTTTTTCAACTCTTTTACACTCAATGCACTCAAAACCGATAGAATCGGAGCTTGTTCTGACCTTCTAATCTTTCTTAGTGATGTGTTGGTTCAAGATCTGAATTCTACCAACGAGACCACCGTCCTCGGGTTAAAAACGAACCACCGTCTCGACCAGTTGACCAATCGGACTTGGGTGATCCCTGCCCGGTCGATCAGCTGAGTATTGATAAGGTTCTGTTGTTTGGCACGTGGTCATACTGTCTCGAGAAAATCGCAAAACTGTCAAAAACCACCAAGTATCAAGACGATCAGGCTATCAGAACGGATTGCCGTCCGATCGAATTGCCATCCGATCGGAGTGCCCTCCGATCGGACAGCCATCCGATCGGGTTGCACTTGGGGTCCCACACTTAACTATCATTTCAACTTTTGAGGAGCTGAACATAGAACGAGTTGCTGTTCGATCGGATTGCCATCCGATCGAGTGACCACCCGACCATGTGATGTTTGGACTTCAACACTTAAACAACTTTCAACATGTTCAATGCATTACTAGTTCCAACGGATTGCCACCCGATCGGTAGACTACCCGATCGAGTGACAACACTGCTGTGAACTTGTTCTCTGAGAATTACCTCGCCGAACGGATCGTCGTCCGATCGAAACGCCGTTCGATCGACCGACCTAAAGGGTAGAGATACTTCTCTGTTTTCAAAATGCTACAACGAAAACTTCAAAAGGCAAACCATCATACACAAACACATCCATCCCAAACAAGGCAACAATCCAATCGAATGGTCACCCGATTGGAATACCATCCGACACACGGTGCTAAGTGTCGTTTATCTAACCGTTTTACGCACCGCTTATCGTTTATGCTATCGTTCTGATCAGGCTAAACTCACTCTAGCGCTCCCTTCAATCCATCATCGCTGTGAGTATACTCAAACCCTTTTTGCTTTACGCACTTTTGGGTGTTACATACGTTACTTATTCTAAATCACATCGAACAAACCACGCAATACTTTAACTCTAACCGTTACCGCATGTTATACGTGACTCAATGAATGCTTGTTTGTTATGTTTACACATGGATTGTTGTCAAACTGCCTTAGCAACAATAGTACTATAGCTTGGACTCAACGCCTGTTCACTCAGGGGTTGTTAAGGACAATTAAACACATGATTCACATTGGTGAACATGTATTACGAACTGCCTTGCGCAGTCAACCCGCAGTCATTGGTATTGATAGGATCATGTCGATAACTTACATGCTTCATTTCACGCATTGTACGTGCTGGTTATGCATAAACGATTTCGAACTCTATTATATCTATTAAACTTGTATGTTCACCTTTACACTATGTGTATTGACTTTTACTTTAACTTATGTGGCAGGTGCATAAGATATTTAAATGCTTGGCTTGCTGTGAAATCGAGGCTAGGAAAGGTCTAGAAACAAGTAAACGAATTGTCTTTTTTGAAATCTGAGTTGTTGGATCAGTATTTGTTTATGAGACAATTATTTGTAATAACTGTTTTATTTGATATGTTATGGTATGGGACATGACGTTTTAAGTATCTGGTAATTAATAGTTGTTATTGATACTCATGGACAATATGTTTCGCTCAGTGCCACGCCCCGATGTTTCCGCCATCGGTTGGGGTGTGACAAAAGATTCGATTACAAATCACGGTGTACAATTGATAGTCAAGCAAGGAGTGACAGATCACAATTAGCAATCTTTTCTTCCTTTGACTTTGACTTTGACTTGTACGTTGACTTTCGTAACACGGGGTGTTACAGCATAAAGTTTGGGAGAAGATTTCCATTTGTCCCCCCGCCAGAAAGCCGTCATTGAATGCCTACAGGGGCCCCACGCTCAGGATTTCTTAACTGTTATTCCTATTGAAGGTTTGGGTGAACGTATGTCATTGGTGGAGTACCGGTCAATCCTTAAGTACTGTTTGATGATCACCATGTTCCCGAATGATGAAACTTGCCCAATCTGCCGTAAAGCATGCATGGATAAATACGGGGAGCATGCGTTACACTGTAGAGAGTTGTCGGGGTTTAAGCATCGCCATGACTTTGTTCGAGACGCGTTAATGGATATTCTTAGACGAGCAGGGATCTCGGCAAAGAAGGGGGCACCGGTTAATTTTCTTACAGGCCCGTCGGAGGGGAGATCCACCTTACGCCCGGCTGACGTGCTAGTTTTTGGTTAGGAGGGCGGGAAACATGCTTGTGTCGATCTCACATGTGTATCCCCCTAGCCGGGTTCCGGGAAAATGGGTTTGTGGCGGGGCAAGTGGTACTGAAAGCAGAGTCAAACAAGGTGGAAAAGCACGCGAAAGCTTGTGAGGATATTCAGCATGCCTTTGTCCCCCTGGCCTTTGACACGTTCGGCTCCTAGGCGCCGGAGGCAGTTCGATTCTTGTCTAGAGTTCAGCGTGTGGTCCACAGCAACTTTTCGACCCCTCAAGGGCGAGTCTTTGTTTTTAGTAGATTATGGTTTTCTATTCAGAAAGGGATGGCAGCGCAGTTTGTCGCTCGACTACCTGCTATCCTTATGTAATTTGCCCTGATGATTGGAATGAAATATATTATATTGCTAAAAAAAAAAAAGAAAAATGATCGTCTGGTCATTTATTTGCATATGTATTTTTGCATCTGTTTCACATCACCGCTTGATTGTCATCTCATTTCTTGACGCGTGCTTCGATGATTTGTTCAAGTTTACATAAATTATCTTCACTGCCATGTTTTCCACTTGCTGTGTTGAATTCATGAAGCTTCTGTTTCCACACTTTTCAGGTGAAAAAGGCAGCAGAACACACTGATATTAAAGATCTACAGGTAGTCAGTATAAATCATCTTTATGTACTATTAACTACTGAGTGGTGTAAGTGACATTTATATTGGGGTCAAATGAAGGGGAGTAAAACTGTAAAAGTGAAACCAACCTCATGTTTGAGGGTAAACAAAGCTTTAAAGTTTAACATTTAATCATATTGAACTTGTCGGGAAAAAAAATACATAAAAAAATTTAAGAAAAAAAAATAAAAAAAAAAATAAACGGTTTTCATAGAACTTCAGGCTTTCTTCTGAAGCACGAACCATATCATACACGAAATAGATCATACAGTCCTCACGTTGCTTTAGGTGCAATATATATTCCTTATTTATAAAGCGGACACCAAATTTGGTCACCTGTAAATTACCATCTGCAATAAATTGATTCAAACTCATTTAGGGTACGCTAAAAATCTTTAGTTCCAATATTCTGTACACCCATACTGGCACAATGACATCATTTTCATGTGACTTACCTTCTGGCTCCATGCTAAATGAAACACCAAAATTGCACTTTTGACTTGAACCTACAATTCTCTGAAGATCATCAGCTACCATCCAATAAAAACCAATTGCGTCTCTGATTTGCAAACGATTTGCACTTGTCGAATCAGATTGCTCAAGAGAATCCATAACAACTACATTGCGATAATATTTGTAAGATTTCTACATGCAAATCGTTTGCAAATCAGAGACGCAATTGGTTTTTTATTGGACGGTAGCTGATGATCTTCAGAGACGCAATGTTACAAGAAATTGAATTCGAGAAACAGGATAAAGAAGAAGACGATCCCAAAAAAGATGAGATGGCCTATGAAGATGTTCTGAATAAAAAGGAATCAGAAGACCAACGCAACCGAAATCGCTCACCGGCAACGTTAAACGAATTAATCAACAGGAGACTTGATACTCTGTTTTTCAAAGAAGATATGAAACTTTATACAAAGATTATTTTTTTAAGAAATTCTAGAAGTATGATAAAGAAAGGAAGGTTGGTGTTATTTTTGAAGAATAAGATCAAATCAAGAATTAGAGAACAAGAAACTGAAGAAAACATTCATGAATTGCAAGTCCCTGTTTTGGAGAATGTATTCATGCATCGACAGAGAAGAAAGAAAGATTTAGTGACGAACTTTAGCGACGAAGAAGAGAAGGCTTTAGCGACAGAAGAAGAATTTTTGGCGACAGAATAACTATTAGTTTCAGAAAGAAGATTTAGCAATCCGAATCATGCAACTTTCTGGAAAACGCATGGGAGAAAACAACAAAGACAAAGACGTTATTGCTATCGAAAACCGGGACGCACGATTCATCATGGATACATTAAAGAAAAGAATGAAGACCTATTCATGATTACTCAAGAACATGAAGACAACTACACTTCATATTTGTTAGGAAACTGGAATGCGGTTAAACGTTTTATAAAGCGAAGGAGTACTATATGTTTGGCCAAAGATCCTGCTTACCACGGGAAAAGCAAACATATAAGGATCAAGTATCATTTCATTCGAGATTTAATCAAAAAACGACGAAGTGGAAGTTCGTTTCTGCACAACAAAAGAACAAGCGGCAGACATATTTACAAAAGCGTCACAGCCGAGAGATTTCCTTCGTCTTAAGGAACTACTGCACATTGCTCCTATCTAGCTTACGGGAGGGTATTAGAAGAAAGAAATAAGCTAGATATAGTATATTTATTATGTCTATATGTAACATTATTATTATTATTATTATTATTATTATTATTATTATTATTATTATTATTATTATTATTATTATTATTATTATTATTATGTTAGCATAGTTAGAGGCGGTTATCAAACTAACCGACCGAGTATATATGTAATCTCTGTATGAACATTATGATTCACCAAGATATTCAATACAATATCCATTTACAGGAATTCGTTTGCACTCTCTTATGTACAAACACACACGTACAGAGTCACAAACAGGAATACGATGATGATATCGGCTTCCGCTAACAAGCCCTAGCCGTCTTGACCAGCGGATCTAGTTTGTTGTTGTCTGATTGGCTCTTTTTGTCAAATGTCTATTTTTTCAAGGACTGAATAGTGAATATCCATGTCTATTCCGTTAATTTTCCCTAACATATAAAGCATATTAAAAGCAGGTTTATTTGTAGTCAACACCTAAGTCAATACCTAGAAGGTGTTAACAACTAGTATATAATAAAGGCCCCCCTTATTCCCACACCCCCTAGATCTTATTTTCACATCCCTAGTGTATACGGGTCGTATACAAAATATACGGCCCGTATAGAATGTTTTTGAATAGGAAAATGCGCAGAGAATGTTTTTTTTTATTTTATTATATAAGGCCCGTATATAGTTATACGAGCCGTATACAAGTGTATACGATTTATAAAAAGTATACGGCTCAATGGATTTATTTCTGAGGTTTTTGATGTTTACCAAATGTATACGGGTCGTATAACTGTATACGGGCCGTATAGATTGATGTTTTTCAATTATCACGTTTTTTTCCCGTAAAAACACCATCATTCTAGGGTTTCTAAACTCTTCATCACCTTTAAACAACGTTGATCGGAACACGCCGCTTAAATCGGAGCACAAGTAGAGTAACGTTACCAATCAGTCCGTTGATCAAGTAACTAGCAGAAGAACCCGACACAAACAAGTTCTCCACAGTTTGTTATTCAGATCTCTATTAGGTCATCTTTCCAAACTACAAGACACGACACAAACAAGTTCTCCACAGTTTGTTATTCAGATCTTTATAGTGTGTGATTTGACCAGGAAATGATTGGAGGTGATTGCTACCTTTAATAAGCTGTCATAGTTGTCAAATTCGATTTCAACAAATCTTTTCCTTTTCCTTCAATTTCTAGAACATTCTCCGTAACATGAAGACGTGTCGCGTTCTTCTACTAGTGGTATTTTAATGAAGTATTGAAGATTGAATGTGCAAACCCAACCGTTTTTTACTACGAAAATGGTGGCTATGCGAAATACAAACCGCAACCATTTTTTACTACGGAAACGGTGGCTATGCGAAATACAAACCACAATCTTTTGTGACTATGGGAAACACAAGTTTTCTTTTTGAGCTTGATGGATGTCCGTTATCTCAGTTGAGGCGAGCATTGTTTAAATCTCAATATAAGTAGATGTTACGTGTAACTTCATTAAACCAAGAACAAAGCCTATTTCGAAACACATGTGTTCGTATCAGCGTTGTTTATCACCCTGTGTGAGCATTGGAAACCCGACAAACAGTCTTGACAACTGTGACAGCTTATCTATCTGTGTGTGTCACATCCATCCTGTTATAGCAATCGATATGATTAATTTTACAGATTTTTTTTTAATTAGCGTTGTTAACTACCAAAAGAATGCATACACAAATAGTTCTAGTGGACGAAGCAAAGAGACCGTTGTGTATACGAATCACGTTTTTTTTTCTAATTAGCGTTGTTAGCTACCTAGAAATTGATATGGTGAGTTGGTAATCAAAATCAAGATGTCAGACAACGTGCCTTTCGAGATCCAAGAGGAAATAATCAAATGGCTTCCAGTAAAATCACTGATTCGATTCCGATCAGTCCCCAAATCATGGAAAGTTGTTGTTGTTATTGTGCCTATCTCGGTTGTTCAGTACTTTCGTGATAATAAAACAAGAAGTAATCAAACGGCTTCCAGTAAAATCACTGATTCGATTCCAAGCAGTCTCCAAATCATGGAAAGTTGTTGTTGTTATTGTGCCTATCTCGGTTGTTCAGTACTTTCGTGATAATAAAACAAGCAGACATTGATTTTGCCAAGATTGAAGGAAAGAATCTGGCCATAAGCGTTGTGGATTCTCAGCGTTATTCGAATGTAAGTGGATCGGGTTCTGCTAGTTATTCGGAATGTTTCGAATCATCACAGAAGACGTGTCGGGTTCAACTCTCCTATATCAACATACTCTTCGTTGAGGAAACCAAACGTAGACGAAAATGATAGGCCTGGTAACCGGAAGAGAAAAAACCCTAGTGCATATTCAATCTTCATTGCTTCATTAAAAGAGGTGAATGGTCCTTGTTTTTCCACATCATTCTGTCACTTTGTGTGTTGACGAAGCTGACAAACACATTGGTATTTTCTCAAAATGTGCAAACTTGAAGAATCTCACATTAAAGGAGTTTGCAACAACGGGATCAGATGGTTTGAGTGTCTTTCATCCTCGTTTGGCTAATCTCACACAATGATGAACAGATGATGTCAGATAATACTTCATTTGTCGAGAAACCATACTGTCAAGAAACTAACATCTTTTAATACTTCATTGCGTATGTGCTTGTGCTGTAGAAACCGGTGATGAATTTGTGTATCTAAATCAGGTTCTCTGCCTTAGATCGGTCATTCCTTGTGATACATGAACGTTGTATTCTTGTCTTTCAGAATACTCTTCTAGCAGAACCCGACACGTCTTCTATCATGTGACGGACACAGGTGCAAGATAATGGCGAGTTATTTTCAGTTATTTCTGTTGATCCACAAATTCCATTGTTTAAATCAAAATCAGGTTCTCAAAACAAGGATCGTTCTAATAGAATAAAGAGAATAAACCAATTTTTACCATTTTTTACCCATAGTATACGGGCCGTATAACAATATACGACCCGTATACATCGTTCGTATACATTGTATACGATCGGTAGAAAAAATTTTTACCGAGAGTATACGGCCGTATAAACCGTATACGGCCCGTATACATATGGTAAAAAATGGTAAAAACCTCTAGAACATTCTCCGTAACATGAAGAGAAATCAATTGTATTTTTTTAGTTGCTTCTCTTGTTAAGTTTCTGAACCAACCGAAATCCACAAATTCCAACAGTTACTTCGTTTTTACCGTCCGGTTTCCAAACTCTTTCAGTGCACGAAAAGTTTCTTATGAACGATATGTATCAGGAAGCTCAGTATCAACAACTTGTGAGTGGGAATATTGCTATGAAGAATAGTATGGATAAACAATCACCGGTACGGATTTTGGTGTTTTGGTAGGTTGAAAGAGGTGAATGGTCCTTGTTTTTCCATGTATCAACAATCACCGGACGTGTCATGTTCTTCTGCTAGTAGTATGAGTCTGAGTCCATTGTGGTTCGTGAACGTATTGTTGAAATCGTCCATCACTTAAGACCTTCAAAGATTTGTTGAAATCGAAGAAAAGAGTAACTAGCAGAAGACGTGTCGGGTTCTTCCAACAAATTGTGTATGTGCTTGTGCTGTAGAAACCGGTGATGAACTTGTGCTGTAGAAACCGGTGATGAACTTGTGTTGTAGAAACCGGTGATGAACTTGTGCTGTAGAAACCGATGATGAACTTGTGCTGTAGAAACCGGTGATGAACTTGTGCTGTAGAACGTTGGAAACCCGACAAACAGTCTTGACAACTATGACAGCATATTCAATCTTCATTGTTTCATTAAAATTACAACACACAATAAAATGCTTGTAAAATTGCATCAACTCTCCTATATCAACATACTCTTCTCCAGACGCTTAGTTGTTATGAATGACAACTTGAGGGGTCTAGTTAATCTATTACAAGCTACAACACACGATAACTTTACACTTTATATAGTGTGTGATTTGACCGGTTGTATTCAGTTATTTCAGTTGATCCACAAATTCCAACAAATATTTCACTCCAGTAGCTGAAACCAAACGTAGACGGAGATGATAGGCCTGGTAACCGGAAGAGAAAAAACGGCAGTGATTCGTAATGTTTCGAATCATCACAGAAGACGTGTCGGGTTCTTCTGCTAGTAGTATGAGTCTGAGTCCATTGTGGTTCGTGAATGTTTCGAATCATCACAGAAGACGTGTCGGGTTCTTCTGCTAGTAATATGAGTCTGAGTCCATGCGACAGACACAATTCTTGCAACTTAAATCCACAATCAATGTATACAGATGCAAGAGAATGGCGAGTTATTTTCAGTTATTTCTGTTGATCCACAAATTCCATTGTTTAAATTAGAATCAGATTCTCAAGACAAGGATCGTTCTAATAGATTAAAGAGAATAAACTGATTTTTACCATTTTTTACCCATAGTATACGGGCCGTATAACAATATATGACCCGTATACAATCATCGTATACATAGTATACGATCGGTAAAAATATTTTTTACCAGTCGTATACGGCCGTATAAACAGTATACTACCCGTCTACGCATGGTAAAAAATGGTAATAGGTTGTGGTTCAGCCAAAATGACATCTAGCATTACTAACGATTCAAGTAAGTATCTAAAATTTTGAAAATTCAGGTTTACCTTGTTAGTTTCTCAAAACACTAATAAACATCTGCTTCTTGAATCTGAATCAGAATGTTAACTCTTTCACTCATAAACATCTGCTTCCTGAATCTGAATCAGAATGTTAACTCTTTCACTCATCAACATCGAGGGTTGTATCGGAATCAGGCGTTGGAAGGATTGTAGTAGTAGGGCATTGGTACCACTGTGAAAGTTGCATCAGGAAGCTCAACTTTAACGGACCGGTTATTCGACCGAGTAATCAATTGTATTTTTTTAGTTGATTCTCTTGTTAAGTTTTTCTGATCCAACCGAAATCCACAAATTCAAGTCAAGGATCGTTCTAATAGATTAATGAGAATAAACCCTCGTATCTTCATCTTCATCTTCATCTTCAAGAACAATGATGAACAGATGATGTTGGGAATTAAACGCATGTACGTGACAAAACAAGGATCGTTCTAATAGATTAAAGAGAATAAAGCAAGGATATTGTGAATTCGCATAAACATATATTCGTTTCATAACCTCCTGCTATAAATCAACCACAATTGACAAAGAGCCTGTATTAGAAACCATCCTATGTCTTTTACCAACCAAATAGGCAGCAAGGACAGATAATACTTCATTTGTCGAGAAACCATATTGTCAAGAAACTAACATCTTTTACTCATAAACCCTTGAATCCCAACGCTTCTCTAAAAGAGCCTGTATTAGAAACCATCCTATGTCTTTTACCAACCGAAGAGGCAGCAATGACAGATAATACTTCATTTGTCGAGAAACCATATTGTCAAGAAACTAACATCTTTTAATACTTCATTTGTAACCGTAAGGATGATGCAAATTTGTACGTAAAGATCTCTACACAAACTCTTCTACATCTTTTAACCAATTGTCCATCACTTAAGACCTTGAAAGATTTGTTGAAATCGAAGAAAAGATTAACTAGCAGAAGACGTGTAGAGTTCTTCCAACAAACAGTGTATGTGCTTGTGCTGTAGAAACCGGTGATGGATTTGTGTATCTAAATCAGGTTCCATGCCTTAGATCGGTCATTCCTTGTGATACATGAACGTTGTATTCTTGTCTTTCAGAAGAGTTGGTATTGAACCAAGAATACTTCAAACATTCTAAACCCTACTTGGAAACAAAGCAACAAAATCCTTACTCTTCTAGCAGAACCCGACACGTCTTCTATGATGATTCGAAACATTCACGAACCACAATGGACTCAGACTAATACTACTCACCCTCCCCTGAGGAAAAGTTTTCCCGACGACTCAAGACAAAGCAGTTGGTTTGGGTTCATATCAGCGTTGTTTATCACCATGTGTAAGCATTGGGAGCCCGACCACTAGCAGAATCATTGCATTACATCCCCGTTGAAAACAAGTGATTAAAACGCTTCTCCTTACAACTCTCATCAAATGCCTCACCCTTACTTTTTATTACAGTCATACGACACGTTTTTTTGTTTTTCAATCTTTGTTACTTGTTAAAGTTTTATTTTTTTCTACTTTTAGAAAGATTTGACCACCTAACGACTGTAAAATGTCTCGTGTAATTGACACCTTAAATCCATTAAATACTTTGGGTAAAATCTAATTTTCTTTTCATACGGGCCCTATACAGTTATACGGCCCATATACATTGTTCGTATCCATTATATACGACCAGCCAAATTCTTTACACATGGTGTATACGGGCCGTATACAGTTATACGGCCCGTATAGAATGAAAAAAACTGACAAAGTCTGAAGGCACAGACTTTGTTAGCTTTATTTTATTATATACGGGCCGTATAACTGTATACGGCACGTATACACCATGTGTAAATAAGTTTTTGCCATGTATTAATATTAGGACCCATAATAAAACATCCAGATTTGATTAAAATAATCGGGTATTAGTATAAGCAACCGCTAAACAAATAGATCCTGGCATGTCTTTCACAATTATCCAAATTAAGGGGCAAAATAGCTAAAAACGATGACTCTCAGAATCAAACAAAGATGAAAATTAAAAGCGTGAATTATAATAAAAAAACCTAATGGTGGAAGTGTGAAACTGACCATGGAAGCGGTAGCTGGTGTAATTCAGGGCGCCGGTGGTGCGGAAATTGCGGAAGATGTGAGGAAATAGCAGAGACTGAAAATCAAAATGATCATTGCTCTGCTTTTTATGTAAGTGGGTTTGGATTTGTGGTTGAGATGAGAACATGGAAATTTCGTTATAAAGGCTATGAAATTTCGTTAAACGAAGTAAATAACCGTTCGTTTGACTTCTGGAAGTTGTTTTACGTTCATTCCATTCATTCGTTCATTCCATTATCTCGACCATTCCATTCATTCGTTCATTCCATTACCCCATATCAAACAGACCCTAGGTGTTTACCCCGTGTGTGTTGGCTATGCCATTTTTTACATGTGTTTTGCCCTTTTTTACTAATTTCTTTTACCAATGTTTTTCCCTTTTTTACTAACAACATTTAAATCCTAAAAGTCGGTAGGCAGTCCCTAGTTGATCAATGGGGGGAGTTGGGTGTACCCAGTGATCAACGGGGGAGTTGGGTATACCCAGTAAGTACTCAGACATGGTAAATATAAAGAAAATTAATTATTGGATATTATATACATGTCAAAATAAGTATAATTCAAGTCAAAATAAGCATAATATAAATGCCAACAAACGAGGTTGACCGGCTAGTCCCGACTTGACCAACTACTCTCTGAAAAGTCAACAAATGAGGTTGACCGACTAGGCCGACCATGCTCGACTAGTCCCGACTAGACCAACTACTCTCTAAAAAGTTAACAAACGAGGTTGACCGACTAGGCCGACTATGCCCGACTAGACCGACTACTCTCCGATGTTGACCGAGTTTGACCGCCGGCGACTAATTGAGCCCACCTAGGAGAAGTCGCCTCGGAGGGGTTCCAAGGACCGAGTACTCGCCGGGTACAAAGCCTATGAATCCGACTTTTACAACACTAAATTAAATTATAACGATAAACGTGGTCGTTGTTCTCCGTGCAATGCGGAAGGAGTTTGGACATTATCGGTTTGAGTGGTTGAAAACTATCAAAGCAAACATCGATACCATTTTTGATAATGACAAAATTGCCGCAATGATGTTCGCTCATTGTTGTTTGGGTTTGTCACAGTACCGTAACGGTAACGCCACGCGGCGCGGAAGATGGTGGTGGGTTGTGGGTGGGTTCCACAAAGGTTGGAAGAGATTTTGTAATATAATTTATATTCTTATAATGATATAATAATATTTTTTATTAGTGAGGGCATTACAGTCATTTCACACTCACTTAACTAAAAAAACTAATTCTCATTCGTGTCAGGGACTATCCGGGAACGAAATTGCGAAAGTTGGGGACTATAGCTGTAATTTTAGAAAAATAGGGATTAAAGATGAAAAAGAGCAAACTACAGGGACTATCTGGGCATTTTTCTCTTAAAAAAAATAATTTCCCTCTTTACATTTTCCCCAAATACATCTGGTTCCCTCCAAGATTTTTCCACCTAAACCAAATCCCGCTTCAATTCCATTTTCCCCCAAATTCGCTACCTTCACCCGTTCTAGTGTTCTTCTATCTCTATCACTGTGTTCTAGAGTCTCACTTAAATAGAGAAGAGAATGGAATTGGAAAGAAAGAGGATAGCAATCATGTTCCAGAGATTTTTATATGAGGAGAAAGGGGGAGAGGAGAAGAGAATGAGGTGGTTTTTTGTTTCTTATATATTTCTTCCCAAATCGGAATGATTCTCAGAGAAAAGAAGAGGTAAACATCACGTTCCTAATTTTCTTCCAATTTTACCCTCGTAAGAAATATGGCGGGTATATCTCCCACATCCCGCCAAATCATCAATCCACCTTCCATCATCTATCCCTCAATTGAAAAACTATCGATCATTGTTTCTGTACCTGCTCTCCTCAGCAATCAGCAGTTCATCTTCCAGGTAAGATCACGTTCCTATTTCACATCCAATTTTGAGCGGCCAATCTCCTTTGCGTGGTCTTTTTATCTAAAATTTTGATTAAATTAATGTGTCCACTTAGGGTTTTGGCTTCTTGAGTTGTTTATGTTTGATTAAATTAGATTGCTTTGATTGTTTATAGCTAAAACTTTAAAGCATAGGCCTGAATTTGCCGTTTGAGAACTGTATGTATGTATGTATGTATGTATGTATGTATGTATGTATGTATGTATGTATGTATGTATGTATGTATGTATGTATGTATGTATGTATGTATGTATGTATGTATGTATGTATGTATGTATGTATGTATGTATGTATGTATGTATGTATGTATGTATGTATGTATGTATGTATGTATGTATGTATGTATGTATGTATGTATGTATGTATGTATGTATGTATGTATGTATGTATGTATGTATGTATGTATGTATGTATGTATGTATGTATGTATGTATGTATGTATGAAGGAGGCCTGACCCTGCACTTAGTTCAGTTTCAGTTTCGTTTCTATGTAAAATTTGAGATAATTAATTGAAGAACTGCTCGTTATAAATTTATAATTATAATATTCGGCTATTTTGATAAAAAAAATGAGATGGTGTATGTATCCGGAAAGTTCTCTTTCAGATTCCTTTGAATATTGCTCTGTTACTGATTGAGGTTATAGTTATCTGATCTGATCACCTTTACTGTCATGTTATCTAATTAGTTTAGACAAAAAATGAGATCGTGTATGTATCTGGTTAGTTCTCTTTGAGTTTTGTTTAGCAATTCCCCTGTTAATGATTGAAGTTATCTGATCTTATCATCTTTATTGTCACCATATCTACTTAGTTATAGTCAAGTGTTAAATGTTTTGACTTTAAGTTGAGTCAGATCTGACCTAATACGCTAATAGTTGGTTTAGGTCGTATTTTGTTGACTTGAATACCACAAAATTGAATTCTCCTCAACCCTAGTTTCTAGTTTACTCTTATTTGATTTACTAACTCTAATAGACACAAGCATTAATTAAAAAACATGTCAGTGCACCCTACAATAATTTTACAGAACAAGAACGTAAAGTTTTAACTAACAATTTTCTAATCTAATAACAATTTTCAACAGCAAGTTTACAATGGATAATCAGATACGCGAGGCAGCTGAACTTGTGCGAGCTAGACAATTGCAAGCAGCTAACCTGATTTGCTTTCTGGTGGCTTTCGTTGCACTACGTAGATTGTTAACCAGAAGTCGTGCTAATTTACCTACTAATGATGAAATTTTACAACGACGATATGTGCGAGAAGAGATGTTACACGACCTTTTAAACGGCGGTAAATGTCGTGAGCTTATCCGCATGAGTGAGAAAGCTTTTATGACATTGTGCAATATTTTAAAGCGTGATGGTGGACTTCGAGCTACTCAACGCATGTCTGTTGAAGAGCATGTTGCCACATTTTTGCATATTGTAGGCAATGATTTGAGAAATCGGTTTACCTCGTGGCTATACCGTCGTTCTGGGTCAACAACTAGTCGGTGCTTCCATAGAGTTTTGCGAGCGATTATATCACTAGAAGGTCGTTATATTCAACAACCTAAAGGTGATATTGTCCCAAAAGAAATTCAAGAAAAAAAGAGATTTTATCCTTTTTTTAAGGACTGTATCGGTGCAATTGATGGAACACATGTTCGCGTCAAAGTACCTAATAAGGATGCCCCTAGATATCGTGGTCGTAAGGGATACCCGACAACAAATGTATTGGCTGCTTGTACATTTGATTTAAAGTTTACGTATGTGCTAACTGGATGGGAGGGTACAACATCAGACTCAAGAATTATAAAGAATGCGCTTACTAGAGATGATAAATTAGTAATTCCAACTGGTAATTTGTTCTACCAAATTCTCTTAAAATGTTTAATAATGTATTCTAATACTAATTACAAGTTGTTTATAGGTAGATATTGTTTAGTAGACGCGGGTTTACCTCACACGAGTACCCTAATGGCACCATATAGAGGTGTTAGGTATCATTTGAAAGAATACTCCACGCGTGCCCCTGAGAATGCAAAGGAGTTGTTTAACCTTCGTCATGCATCATTACGCAACACAATTGAACGAGCATTTGGTGTCCTAAAAAAGAGGTTTCCTATTATTAGAAGTACAGCGGAACCATTTTACTCGTGCGAAACACAGTCTAGCATCTTTTTGGCATGTTGTATTTTACACAACTTTTTACTAGAGGAAGACCGTTACAAGGATCTTGAAGATGAGGTCATACAAGAGGTGTTAGATGGACCACAAGAGGAAGAAAGTCAAATTACAAGAGATATACGTGAGGGTAGTACGAGATCTGAACAACTAAGGAACTCAATTGCAAATGAAATGTGGACTAACTATTTGACTTATCCAAACAATGAAATAGATATGTCAAAGTAGTTTTAGAATAGTACATTATAGTATTTCATTTCGATTTTGTATTGACTGTTATGGTTTCAATGAATTGGTGACTTTGTTCTTTTTTATTAGCATGTGCGTATAGTAATTTTATTTAACATAAGCAACCATTTACATAAGTACACATTTGAATTTATTTATGTATTACCATGTAGAAAGTTATCATGAGCAAACACGAAGCCACCGGAAAGAAGGAACAAATAAAGTGGACGGAAAGTATGGATAATATATTCATACAATCCATGATAGCGCAACAGGATAATGGCAATACGATTAATGGCAGTTTTACTTCACAAGCATACAACAATATGATTGAGGAGCTGAACACAAAGCTTCAAATTGAATTGACCAAAAAACATTTGAAGAATCGTTTAAAAACATTGAAAGAGCATTTTTCCCAATGGTACGACATGTTTCGTGGAACGTCCTTGAGTGGATTCTCATGGAATTCAGAAACTCAATTAATTGAAGCCGAGGATGAAGTCTGGGATAAATTAATAGAAGTAAGTTTTTTTTTTTAATTATTTACTTGAATATTTACAATATTGTTTATAATACTCATTAGCTTAATTTTGTTAAATAGTCAAAGCCTGATGCTGCGGCATTGAAGACAAAGAAAGTCTCAAACTTCAATGAAATGCTACAACTATTTGCAAAAGATAGGGCAACCGGTGCACAAGCTGAAACAGCCAAAGAACGAAATGCCCGACTGAAAGAAAATGACAGCATTAACATAGAAACAGTTCCAGAAGTTAATGACTTCTGCGTTGCTAATGATGTAGTTCTGGAGAGCCAATGCAATACTGATGATGATATTCAAGTGCTACATCCTACGTCTTCTCGTGCAAAGAAATGTAAGAGTAGAAAAAGAAAAGTTGAACAACAAGATGAAGATTTAACCTCTATTATTATGAATGGCGTTAGCGGTGTGGCTAATGCTATTTTAGAAGGCAATAAAATACTTGAAAGAGCTTATCATCGCGAGTACACAGGTGAAGAAATTTATAATGCACTGGAGCCATTGGGTTTGGATTCCCATGAAATACGTGGAGCTTTAAATTACTTGGCAACCAACCAAGCAAAAGCAAGGATGCTATTTAGTTGTCCTCCTCTGATACGGTTGGGTTTACTAAGAGATATGATGGGTTCCGGTAACTAAGCGAGTTTAGGATGCTTTTGTCTGGTAGAAGTGCTACATCCTTTTTTAGTAACTTTTATTTCTTTGTTGGGTATTTTATTATTGCTTATGGGTCTTGGGATTGTTTATGATGTTTAATTACATTAGGTCTGGGATTGTTTATGACTCTAAATTACATCAGTCTTGGGTCTGTTCTTTTTTTTTTTTTTTTTACTATCGGTCTGTTTTTTTTACTAATCCGACTTTTACAACACTAAATTAAATTATAACGATAAATGTGGTCGCTGTTCTCCGTGCAATGCGGAAGGAGTTTGGACATTATCGGTTTGAGTGGTTGAAAACTATCAAAGCAAACATCGATACCGTTTTTGATAATGACAAAATTGCCGCAATGATGTTCGCTCATTGCTGTTTGGGTTTGTCCCAGTATCGTAACGGTAACGCCACGTGGCGCGGGAAGATGGTGGTGGGTTGTGGGTGGGTCCCACAAAGGTTGGAAGAGATTTTGTAATATAATTTATATTCTTATAATGATATAATAATATTTTTTTATTAGTGAGGGTATTACAGTCATTTCACACTCACTTAACTGAGAAAACTAACTCTCATTCGTGTCAGGGACTATCCGAGAACGAAATTGCAAAAGTTGAGGACTATAGCTGTAATTTTAGAAAATTAGAGACTAAAGATGAAAAAAGAGGAAACTACAGGACTATCCGAGCTTTTTTTTTCTCTTAAAAAAAATTAATTTCCCTCTTTACATTTTCCCCACATGCATCTGGTTCCCTCCAAGATTTTTCCACCTAAACCAAATCCGGCTTCAATTCCATTTTCCCCCAAATTCGCTACCTTCACCCTTTCTAGTGTTCTTCTATCTCTATATCTTCCCCTCCATATCAGTATAAACCTAGAATTCACGCTTTTATTTGTTGCTTTTCCTCTTTTGTTCTCTCGCTCCTCCTTTCTAACCGGCGAAACTGGCGATGTTAATAAACACCGGCGACCCTCGTTCTACAAATCTATCGGCGAAACTGCATCAGCTATGTTCTTGACAATCATCGAAGTCCCTCCTTCCAGTGCAAAATATTTGTTAGGCTACAAGTAATTGTGAGTTATTGATTTATTTTTTGCATTAAATTTTTTGCTACTCTTAGTAAAATTGCCCTAATTTGAGTTTTTGGGAAAAAAAAAAAAATTGATGGCATGGAGTGCCAGATAGGGTGTGATCTGGTGGTTTTCGTTGCAATTCTAGTTGGGCATGGAAGATCTAATCTTTAGTTGATTCGTATAGCCAAACTAAACTATTGTCGGGTATCACTTCATTTTCTCCCAACTTTTATTTTTAACATTTTGTGTTTGGTATTTTTGTTTCGTGTCTTGAAGTATTGATGTGAATTTCATTGATAGGCTAGATTTAGGTTGTTAGGGTTTATGACTTTGTTTACGACACTGGGTTAAGGTTTCTGTATTTTGGTCGCTGAAAAGTTAAGACTTGATTATTCGATTTAATTTAAGTTATTAATCTGTTTTTCTGACCATTAGGCTATTTGACCCGAAACTTTCTGGCTTTACATGTTTGACTAGGTAAACATATAAAACAAATCAACTCGTATTTAGTCCGTTGAACATGATGTTTGGGTTGAGATAACTGAATAAGAATTCTGAGGCAACTTGAAAGAACATAGCTTACACTACTAACAATCCATTTGCCAGTAAGTTCATAAGATACAGACCTATGTTGAAAAGCAAAAATCCAAAAAACAAAAAAAAAAAAAAGAGATGTCTAAATTATGTAAAAGTTGGAACTCATTACCTGGTTTCAGATGGGTGTGGGGGCAATTTAAAAAAAAAAACAATAAAAAAGCCCCAAACAAGATTCGAACTTGTTATGTCAGCTCTAGAAGGGGACAACTTACTCATTGCGCCATTCATCAATTTTCCTAATGGGTTCATCCCCAAATGTTATTTATGGGTGCATCCCTTATTATTTAATAGCATTTCTATTAACAATTTAAAACCGAGAGGGTTCATGTGAACCCATTGAACCCAGCCTAGATCCGCCCCTGCAGAAGATACACCAAACAAATATGGCATATGAGTGTATCATAAACTTGCATTAGTTATTCTTTGTTATATTCCACGATAATTCAGTTTGGATAAAAGTAATTTCTTCCATCTCTTAAGTATTAATGCTTTTATTAGTAGATAAAAAGATGTGAAATCCAAGTATGCCTTCCACCATAGTTGTCAATAGCGAGCGTAGCGATCGCTATATAGCATATAGGTCTAGGCTCGCTATTAGGGTTGTAGCGATAGATAGCGACAATTTATTTTATTTTTTTGTTTTTTTTAAATATAATAACTATTAAATATAGCGAGATTTTAGGTTTTTGTTAAATATACATGTAAAATAGCATATATACCAGAGTATTTTGATATAATGTACATATTACTTTTTAATTTTTTTTCTAGTGTATTGCTATTTATAAATAGCTACCTGCTATTTATCGCTATTCGTTATGTAGCATATAGACTTTATTACTATTTGTCATTATTCGCCATTAACAATTATGCCTTCCACAAAAAAGACTTGAAAAGGATCCCTTAGAAACAATTGCTGAGCTTATCGAGTCTTATCATGAGTTCATGCCTGTTTGCAGTCACCGAAAACTGTCATCTGAGCATAGTTTAGACTTTTAGTACTCGATTGGAGGCTAACAAGACAGATTCAGATTACGTCAAATCAATTATCTATGAAAAATTGCGAGTTGTAAGTTCTTATCTTGTATTTATGCTTCTAGTTCAACGTTTTTGATAAGACCTTGAAATTGAAAGATAAAATTGATAGAATAATCCAATCCGAGAAGGATTAGATCTCCGATTACAAAGGTATAAAAACCTTAATTTTTTATAAATAAACATCCACACCATCAGCCTAAATCTCTAAGGACTTATAAAAACAAAAGGTAAAACTGTCCCATGATTTACTCCTCTATTTCTGGTAACTAAATAATTGAGGTTGACCCGAGTTGACCCATGACTCAAAATATGAATCTGCTCCATAACTGTGTCGGGTTTGACCCAATTAATTCTGCGGGTTAACCAGGATTGTATCAGTTTTTTTCAAACACCCTACTTTTTCGGTCTTTTGGTTATCACACAAGGTACATTTTAGCCTACAAAATGATCTTAATATTGAATTTGTTCAATACATAACAATTAGAACATAATTTCAGATTTTGCAGCAAATATTATTTATCAAGTTCTATATCTTTGGTTCACTACTTTTAGTCAAGTTCAATATATATTACAACAATAGATGAGACCTGGCAACTATGTAGAAACTCACGTTGAAAGCACAAAAGAAACTGGGAGAGTAAGTCAAAAGAAAAAATGTGGGTGCGTGTTAGAGTGTAGTGCCGACGAAGATGAGAAACAAAGAAAGAGTGGAATCTGGTAAACACCATATTGAGACTCAAAACTCAACCATCATTCTAGATTTGTCAACAAGATTTGGTGAGCATCATTTTTATCTTTTTGTGCAAATTTTAATGTCAGGGAAGCAAACCAATTGGAATCACTCTCTAGGCAGTTACTTTTAGTAAATACATTTTGTCGTCTTCTTCATTTAGTTGTATCAATGGGATTTGGTGTTCTACGGCCTACTTTAGGAGGTGTAACTTTGAAGGTGTTGCTTCTTCCTGAGTTGAGTAATCTGCATAATTATTATGAAGTCTGACATGGTCGTATTAGGGGACACTAGTGATAGAATTCCATCACTCACAATATCCAATCATGTTCCGCCATGTCAGCAACCATTTTTCCATCACTCACAACCATTTTTAGTGGCGGTGGTCATCACTCACCACCACATCCAACAATTTCCCCACAACCAACAGCTACCCTCACAACTAACAACTATCACGCCGTGAAAAAAATCACAGAATCGGGTTTACGTTGAACTATCACGCGTGGAACTTGGAGTGGCGGTGGGAATCTTCTTTTTTCCACGCGTTATTTTTGTGTATCACGGTGGTATAACGCACCACCCCCACCTCTCTTATTCTGCAAATTTCGACTCGGATATGTAGAAGCATGTGCAAACTTGAACTATAAAGAAAGTTTACTAACGTTTTAGCTTTATCAGTATTGGTTTTTGTTGCTTGGATTGGTTACAAGGTACTCTGCCTTCATATGCATTCAAGTGATTATATTTATGGTAACTCATGTTCTTTCTTTTGCTTCTTCACTAGCTACTAAGTATTTAACTTTAAAACTTTTTATTCAGTTGTACTTCAACGCAAGTGATTCCTTGAGTGAACCATGGAAACGATCTTGAGTTGTGACATGCCTTCTCTGGTCTCATACCTGGTAATATTTTAATTCTTTGCCATTTATACATCTTAACTAGAATTAAGACCCGCCGCAATGCGGCGGGGATTCTTTAGTGATAACTAAGTCGATTTAGTGCGCGCACGTTATGTTGAACCTATCAAACAGGAAAAAATAGACGATGTAAAAACGTTCACCTGCAAAATTTAGAACGAAACGTAAAAACGTTAAACCAAAGACGCACGTGGTGGTGTGTTAAGTCACAAAATTTAGAACGAATGATAAAGCTAAAAATTTGCGGAAAATGAAAAATATAAAGGACCAAAGTTGAAAGTAAAAAAAGTTGTGAGGATAAATTGCAACAGATAAAAGTTGTGTTAAAAGTAAAAAAAAAACAAATAGTTTTGGGTTAAAAGTAATTATAAAATACTTTTGGGTGAAAAGTAAAAAAATCAATTTTTTTTTGGAAAACCCCCAAAGCCATGGTTACAGCAACCATATGCATAACCATTTTTTCTTTGAAAAACCCCCAAAGCCAATATTACAACACATAAGTAAAAAAAATCAAAGTGGTTAAATCGCAAAAGATGGAAACTTTTGAATTAGAAGTGAAAAAATCAAATTAATCAAAGGGGTTAAATTACCAAAGATTAAAAAATTAAACTTAAATTGTCAAAGATTAAAACTTTAGGGTTAAAAAAGAAACAATAATTAAAATTTTAAATTTAAATTGCCAAATATTAAAACTTTAGGGTAAATTGTCAAAGATTAAAACCTTAGGGTTTAAAAGGAAACAAAAATTAAAACTTTAAACTTAAATTGTCAAAAAATTAAAAGTTTAGAGTTAGAAAGGAAAATTTCAATTTTTTTTTAAAGTCTCCCAAAGCTAAAGATACAAGATATATATGCACATATAAGTTGCTTCTTTATAAGGTTTTAATTTTAATATGCATTCTCATAAAAGGATTTTAAATAAATATTTAATATGTATTACCTACCTTTTATTTTTGTCCTCAGATGGAACAATGCCACTGATCCTTCATTTGTAAACTTTTGAGTCCTAGTTGACTCTTTGTAAAACAGATTGATGGAGAATTTCAAAATATTGAAATTTTTGTAAAAAATATTTTTACTGTTTGCAGATATTCGTACTCAGAGGAGGTTGAGGATATACACCCAGTGGAATCAAAGTATCAGGAGTATTGTTGAGAAAAAACTAGCAATTATAGCAGATTATGTGTTCGAGGTCACTAAAGAGGACGAAGGAGAATGATGCAACTACAATTAGTTATCAGTGTGTAAATATTTAGAGGTTGGAACATGTTACTTGTTACACAATATGTTTTGGATTGAACTTACAATTGAGGATATAATCTAATGATTTCTTCATTTACAATAATCTAAGACCAAAGGGTATGGTGCGGATGGTCTTCAAAGGAACCATCCGTCACGTAGGCGTCAAGTAAGCAAAGATGGAGGATCATCCCCTTGGGGACTACCCAAAGGTGTGGTGGATGGTTCTCTCCTATTTTTTTATTATTATTTTTTAATTTAATTAATTAATAAAAACAAAAATAAAAAACTTACATTTAAATAAAAACTTAAAGTTACATTTAAATAAAACCTAAAAAAACAACCTAAAGTTACATTTAAATAAAAAAAAAACACACTTAAAAAAAACCTAAAAAAATCTACACTCCCCCACTCCATTTTTTCCTAATTTTTTTCTCCATCATTTGTAAAATGGGACGATCTTCCGGTAGATATTCGCTAAGGTCGGTGGTCATTATTTTCCATTCCTCCAACTGCTGCGCTTCTTCTTGCCTCCTTTGCTTCTCCTCGGCTTGTTTTTTCACCTTTACCTTCTCGGTTTGCGTCTCGGTAAAAGTTTGGTTGAATGCTTTCAACTCGGCCATAATACCTTCCAACTTCGAACCACCACCACTTCCTGATGCGGCTTGTTTCCTTTTTTTCAGCCGCTATCTTTTTACTTTTGTCCCTTCCTGGGGGACGTTCTTCCTCTCCAATTGGCTCCTCCTCATACTCGGGCTCGTCGTTGATATTTATTTGGCAACGATCGGTTGAGCCTCCAACGCTATAACTTCCTGACTCGGAAGTTTTAGACCGTTTCATTGCTCGTTTCGCGCTTGCAACCTCATTTGGAGTTCCCTTCCATTTTGGTTGATCCTTTACAATTTGCCAAGCACGGACATGTGGGAAAGAAGTTTTTTTTTTTTGTCATTTTCGTATAAACGCAACGCTTCATTGAAAACATTTTCGTTGTTCCACCCACTCGGTTTGTTGGCGAGCATTGTGTTATAAAACCCACAAAAGCGTTGGATCAACGTATTCATCTTGCGCCATCTGGAGCTGATAGAATCAACGGTTCTGTACTCGCCTTGTTCCATAATTGCGTGTGAAGGGGTATGGTCCCAGATCTCGCGCCAACATGACCGCGAGTGCCATTACCCTTATCAAAACCCCCACTAGCTAAAGACTTATCTGTGTTCGTGCGGGCACGCGCGAACGCAGAGGTCGAATCCATTCTACCCAATAATGGAAGAGGACTTACCTGGAGTATATAACGATGCGGCGCAGCACCACATCTGGTGTATGAAAGCAGTATAGCACAGCGATGCGGCCTAGCACCGCATCCTGTGAACACTTCTATCAATACAAGGGAGCTGGATAACAGCAACAGTCACACAAGTGGCGATGCGGCCTGGCACCGCATCCCACAAACTTTGCCAGAAGGACAACGCGGAAACAACGGTAGTTACCGCAGGTAGCGATGCGGCGCGGCACCGCATCCTACCCACAAGGCAAGTGGGACTGACAGTACAGAGCAAGTGGCACCATTGACAGTCGCCTGTCAGACCACACGTAAGCAACAGACTGACACTGCAGTAGGACGTAGCTTCACCTCCACAACCGACAAGCCTGACACACCTGCATAAGAGCTGCACATCGTCAGTCTGTCCTTTCAGCTCCTCCTTCCCTCCTCGGCTATAAATACCGGCCCCAAACCAGGTTTGAGGTATCTCTTCACAACTCCCTCACTACTACTACTACTACTACTACTACTACTACTATCACACTTTGCTTCCCAAGCAAATTACTGATTCTCACGCCGGAGAGTGGTAACATGGAGCACCCCCCCACCCCATCCTCCTTGTTACGAGTCATGGCTTGTTTCCTTGTGTAGGAGATCAACCGGCGGACGATCCAGCCAGCGATCCTCGAGAGGAAGGGATTAACCCTTCTTGACGAGACTAGTGAGTTAACCCTGCCCGGTTAGCCATTGTTTCATCATTGGCGCCTAGCGCTACTCTTAGCACTTTTTAACCATCCCTCTCCCTCTCAAAAGATCATGTCTGATCGTCTAAATAACACTACCGGGGATAACCTAAACCCCACAAACCCAAGGCCCACGGGGACTGCTCCCCCAACCCTAAATCCTGGCCACATTGGCACGTCAACGCAAGGGGGCGCATCCCTTACGTTTGGACATGACCTATCACAGTACGCACCTGTGATTCCTCCAGACATGAGTCTTCATGCCTGGTACGACCAACAAACAGCTTTGCTGGCCGCGGTAAACAACAGAGCTTGCGCGGAGGCGCAGGTATCGGCCGGGCATTCCCCGGCTCCACATACCCCTGCAGGTCGTACTTTGCAATACGACGGCAGAGCCCCCACACGCCCAACCTCCAGAAGCAGGCGTGAAGATCGAGACTCCTCTTACTGCGAGGTCCGCACGATTGATGAGGACGACTCCTCATATGGGTCTCACAGTAGAGGCCCAGTACGTAGCCGCCTAGGCCCTTATGGCGGAAACAGGCGGCAATCCACTGCCCACCGCGGCTCTAGCATCCAGAGCCCGCTGGGACCACAGTCCCACCAAGAGGGATATGGCCGTACCGATCCGGACGACCATACGTATGGCGGGGAGTCACACGCTACTAGCAGCAGACCAGGAGGACGCAACTATGTTCCTCCCACTCAACCCCGCACCACATACCTCCGCGCTGCAAAGCGCCACCAGAACCAACCCTACAGGCCAAAAGCCGCGGCGAAAACTGTCGTGACCCCCGACCCACCCTGGACGGAATCGGGAGCCGCGAGCAGTTCCAGTGGTACCCGTGGTATCTGATTTATGCGGCAGCGGAAGTCTTTTATTACAGGATCTTTTCACCGTAAAAATTTCTCGTTTAATATATTACACAAAGTTGTTAGGGATAAATTCCCATAATTTACAATACGTTGCTTTCACACAGAAATCATTATTTGCCAAAACATGTTTTATTTATTTATTCACAATGAGCCACTTCTCTGAGCTTGTAGTGCTTTACTGCACTTTTCCTGGATCACACAGATCACCTGAAACATGTTTGAAAAAGGTTTTGTCAGCGGGAAATACTGAGTGAATCATTCTGTTTTCTAAAACGACCCGTTAGTTATAAATTACAGTATTAAGGGGAATTACAATGTTTCTGATATCAAACCAACTACCCACAGTATTTGTCACTCGACCAACCATTGGCTAGCCCATTTGTCCAATGGTGTCTGTGACTGTGGTCAGATCACCCCTTGGCCACCCGTTTGTCCAAGTGTGACGGGAAATAAGTAATGTATACAAAACCCCACATACCGGCTGTAATTTGGTGATTACATAGACTTAATCCCTGTAATTATAACTTTGAAAATAACTTGGAGTTTTGTAAAACAGTTGATAAAAAGAGAATGACTCACATTGCAGATTAACGAGCAATAGATATAAGCCTACTGATTAGCCTTGATTAAACCTAGTTTAACATAATGCACACACAGGCAGGTTAGTTACTAATACAACAGTTACGTCAATTGACGAGATTAAACCCTCACAACGATTAATCAGTACAATACTCGATAATTCAATCGGATTCACAACGAATAACAGAGCATAGTCCGAATTCGAACAGCACTCTAATATTCAAGTCGAAATCATGACGAATAATCAAAGTACAAGCTCAATTGAGCAGCACCTGGACTATCGTTGGATAGTTATAATCGATCGGACGTTGAATCGTAATAGCGATCGAGTTATTACCCTGATTGCGGCAGCACCTCGTGATCGTGTGTGTGTGATTGTAGTGTAACAGTGAAAACTCAACGTACACAGAAGCTTTGTGCAACATTTTAACACCACAGTTCAAGTGCCAAGGTCGGCTATTTATAGCCAGAATTTCGACTCGCTTACGGACTGTATGCCTAACCCCTTACGGTCCGTAAGGGAACCTGGTCTGCTTACGGTCCGTAAGGACCAACCTTTACGGTCCGTAAAGGGTGCAACCTACTTCCTAGCCTAGCTGAGTTCGGTTGTAGCCTTGGTGAATAAAAAATTTCAACCAATCAGCATCTAGCAATGATTTTAATTAGATAATTATCAATTAGGGTTTGCCCCCCTCGAGTTTTAGGGGCCCTGATCCTGATTCCGATTGTTCCGGAAATTTCAGGGTTTATGCCAAATTACTTGGGTGTCTTAATTAGGGTTTTCTTATTGGATAATTATTATCCTAATTACGGATTTTAGTGACAGTTGTTACATCCTCCCCACCTTAAGAAAAATCTCGTCCTCGAGATTTACTGGAAGAGATGAGGATACTTTCGCTTCATTTCTGATTCCAGCTCCCAAGTGTATTCTGGTCCTCTCTTTGAATTCCACTTGACTTTGACCAATACTAGTCGTTTATGCTTGAGGAATTTGACTTTTCGATCTTCGATTTCTAATGGTTTCTCCATGAATTTTAGTTTTTCGTTTACTTCTACATCTTGAAGAGGGACTACCAGAGATTCATCTGATAAATATTTCTTGAGATTGGATACATGGAATACATCATGTACTCCAGCTAATTCTTCTGGTAATTGTAAACGATAAGCTACTGGTCCTATTCGTTGAATCACAGGGAATGGTCCAACGTACCTTGGACTTAGCTTTCCTTTCTTACCGAATCGTACTACTCCTTTCCAAGGAGAAACTTTTAAAAGTACTTTATCTCTTACTTGAAATTCTAAAGGCTTACGACGATTGTCTGCATAGCTCTTCTGACGATCTCTAGCAGTCTTCAGTCTTTCCTTGATCTGAGTTATCTTATCAGTAGTTTCTTGTACAATTTCAGGACCTGATAATTGGCTTTCTCCGATTTCTGCCCAACATACTGGAGTTCTGCACTTACGTCCATACAGTGCTTCGAATGGTGCAGCTTCGATGCTTGAATGATAACTATTGTTATAGGAGAATTCAATTAATGGTAAATGGCTATCCCAATTACCACCAAAGTCAATTACACATGCCCGGAGCATGTCTTCTAGAGTTTGTATTGTCCTTTCACTCTGTCCGTCTGTTTGTGGATGATAAGCAGTACTTAAATTTAGTCGAGTTCCCATTGCTTTCTGAAAACTTTTCCAAAAATGAGAAGTAAATCGACTATCTCTATCCGATACAATGGAGAGCGGGACTCCATGTAAAGATACCACTTCGTCCACGTACAGCTGCGCTAATCTTTCCATGCTAAAGGTTTCTTTCATTGGTAGAAAATGAGCTGATTTGGTTAATCGATCGACAATTACCCAAATAGCATTATTACCTTTTCTGGTTCTGGGTAACTTAGTAACAAAATCCATTGTTATGAGTTCCCATTTCCATACAGGCATTTCTAACTGTTGTAGTAGTCCTGAAGGTTTCTGATGTTCGGTTTTAACTTGTGAACAAGTTAAACACTTGGATACGTATTCGACTATATCCTTTTTCATTCCTATCCACCAGAAATGATTCCTTAAATCTTGGTACATCTTATTATTTCCTGGGTGCATGGTATACCTAGATTTATGAGCTTCTTCTAAAATCTTATTTCTTAACTCTCCTTGCTTAGGTACCCAAATTCGTTTCTTATGAAATTTCCAAATTCCATCATGTTCTTGTTCTAATTCTTTTAGGTAACCTTTCATTCCTTCAGCATCATCTTTGATTGCTGTTTTCTGAACTTCTTTGATTTGTGCTATTAAATCTACTTGTAGGTTTAACCTCAGAGCACGGACTCGTTTCTGTTTCTCATGGTACTTACGACTTAAAGCATCTGCAACTACATTCGCTTTTCCTTCGTGATATTGGATATCACAGTCGTAATCGCTTAGCATCTCCATCCATCTTCTTTGCCTCATGTTTAACTCTTTTTGCCCAAATATATATCTTAAACTCTTATGGTCTGTATAAACAGTAAACTTACTTCCATACAGATAATGTCTCCATATCTTAAGGGCAAAAATTATGGCTCCTAGTTCTAGATCATGAATCGTATAATTTTCTTCGTGCTTTTTCAATTGTCTAGAAGCATACGCAATTACCTTCTTGCGTTGCATTAACACACATCCGAATTTTGAAGCATCACAATATACTTCAAAGTCTTCTGTTCCCTCGGGTAAAGCTAAGATTGGTGCATTCGTCAATCTATGCTTTAAAATCTTAAAAGCTTCTTCTTGTCTAGGTCCCCATTCAAACTTAGCGGCTTTACAGGTTAACTTAGTTAAAGGTACGACTATCTTAGAAAAATCTTTGATAAATCGTCTATAGTATCCAGCTAAGCCTAGAAAACTTATTATCTCCATAGCTGTTTGTGGGACTTTCCACTTTGTAATTGCTTCTATCTTAGCAGGATCTACATGGATACCTTCATGATACCTTCATGATTTACCACATGACCTAAGAATTGTACTTCTTGTAGCCAAAATTCGCATTTTGAGAATTTGGCATAAAGCCTTTCTTTTCTTAACAAAGTTAAGAGAACGTGTAAGTGTTCATAATGTTCTTTTTGGCTTTTGGAATAAATAAGTATGTCGTCGATGAAAACGATCACAAATTTATCCAAGTATGGTTTACAGATTCGATTCATCATGTCCATGAATGCTGCTGGGGCATTTGTTAATCCAAAGGGCATGACTGTAAACTCATAATGACCATACCTAGTTCTAAAGGCAGTTTTAGGTATGTCTTCTTCTTGTACTTTCAGCTGATGATATCCAGATCTTAAATCTATCTTAGAGAAATACCTAGCTCCTTGCAATTGATCAAAAAGATCATCAATCCTAGGTAATGGGTATCGATTCTTAATCGTAACCTTATTCAATTCTCTATAATCGATACACATTCTCATCGATCCATCTTTCTTTTTCACAAACAATACTGGTGCACCCCAAGGGGATGAACTCGGTTGTATGAATCCTTTGCTTAATAATTCATCTAATTGCTTTTTCAATTCTAGCATTTCGGTAGGTGCTAATCTATATGGTGCTTTGGCTATTGGTGCAGTACCTGGAATTAAATGAATTCTAAATTCTACTTCTCTATCAGGTGGTAATCCAGGTAATTCTTCTGGAAAAACGTCTGGGTATTCTGAGACTATTGGAATATCCTGAAGTTCCTTATCTTTAGTGTTAATGATTACTGAAATCATATACACCATTTCCTGCTTTCTCGAATAGCTTGCCAATTTCATTACTGAGATAAATTTCAGTGGCTTTCGAGATTTATTTCCAGTAATTATAATTACCTCTCCTGAAGGGGTTTGAATTTCTACTGCATTTTTATCACATAGGATTCGTGCATGGTTGGCTATTAACCAATCCATTCCTAATACTACATCGAATCCGGCTAAATTCATTGGTAACAGATTTGCAGAAAATTTATGGCCTAATAGTTCTATTTTTCCTTCTTGCCAGATTTTATCTATTTTCACAGAATTTCCTTCTGCGGTTTCAACTGTGAAAATTTGCCTAAGAGTGGTTAAAGGTAACTTAAGAGCTTGACAAAATGAAGTATTAATAAAACTTTGGTTCGCACCAGAGTCAAATAATACTTTTGCAAATACGTCATGTACTAGGAACGTACCGACTATCACATCTGGAATGAGTTCGGCTTCTTGAGTGGTCAGCTGGAATGCACGCGCATTTTTCTTGGTTGCTCCTTCAGCGGGTTTAGCTTTGTTGTCTACTGGTTTAGTTAGCTTAGGACATTCGGATTGAAAATGTCCCCTTTCTCTGCAGTTATAACAAATTCTTGTTTTCTTCCTGCAGTCTTCCTCACGATGTCCTTTTGCCTTGCAAAAATTGAAAACTATATTGCATTGTCCATAATGCTTCTTTTTGCAATTTCTGCAGAAAGGAGGTGATGAGGATTGCCCTGTTCCTCTTTTCTTGATATTACCCATACGAAATCCTTGGGTAATCTTCTGAGCTATTTCCTTCTTCCGGTCTTCTTCTCTTGTGCGCACCAATTCATCCGTTAGGGTGTTAGCTAATTCTACCGCATCGTCAATGGTACGAGGTCTCGCAGCTTTAACGATGTTTCGGATTTCACTAATTAACCCCTAGATGTAACGGGAAATAAGTACCGGTTCTGGCGAAGCCAGTGTTGGCACCACCCTTGCGTATTCAAAGAATGTCGAAGTATAGCCCCGGCAATCTACCCCTGTCATACGGTGACTTAGGAATTTGTTTGCCATTTGATCTTTTTCATATTCGGTACAGAATTTTCTTTCTACCAGATTCTTAAATTCTTCCCAACTCATGGCATAGGCTATCCTTCTTCCTTTTGCCTGGAGGACCGTGTTCCACCATTCTAGTGCTCCTTCTTTGAACAGATTTGATGCACACATCACTTGATCCTCTTCGGCACATTTGCTTATTGCAATCACTGCTTCGGTTTTCTCTAACCAACGCAGTGTTGCAGTTGCTCCTTCGTTACCTGCAAATTCAATAGGTTTGCAAGCAAGAAACTCTTTGTAAGTGCAACCAGGCGTTGCAGCTTTTATCCTCTTAGGGAGTGGGGCCTGTTGCGGATCATGAGTGTCATGATTGCCGCCTCCATTTATGCTGTTACTGCCGTTATCTTCTGGAATACGTTTACTAGGAATTAATTGTGGTTCGGCAGGTTTCTGAACAGCAGCCACAATTTCTGGAATAGCATGGGCTATTCCTTGGGCGATAAAGTGCTCAATATCTTGTCGGGTTATATATTGATCTTCCGGTTCTTGCTCAGATTGATTTACTTCATTAATTGGTTCATTGTTAGCGTTTTCCATCTGCTAATTAGAAATTTATTAGTGTCTAACTTATTACTAACAAATTTAGCACAGATAAACATATAAATTACTACAACATACAAACATAACCAAAATTGTCGATTTCTCGACTTTCATTTTGTTATTGTATATTGTATATGCCTCCGTACACACCGTATCTTACAAAGTTTTATTGCCCATTTTACAGAATCAGTTTTACTATATTAGTTATAATACAGACAAACTTTTTCCAGCCCTTCCTATCTTTTGGTCTACTGGCAGTTTCAGTAACGACGCTCCCTCTCGTCGTACTTCCAAGAGATCTGCTCCCCCATTTCCCGGATCCTATTCCCGGTGCCTATCAGTTCTTCACCAAACTGACGTAACTCAGCTAAATTTTCATAGCTCATGGGAGGATTAGGGATAGGTTCTGGGTCAAACTGTGGGAGAAAACTATAGGGACTATTAACTATATTTTGGAATTGCCAGTCATTAGTCCACCATTCCTCCATTTGGCCTAATGGTCTGGTGTGAACTAGTGGGTCTGGAATAGCTGGTCCTAGGTTTAGTGGGAATTGGGCTGTAGCCGGGTAAGAGAAGAGATTATCGTTGATAGGCTCTAAAACATAACAATTATCCAGTAGGCGATCTATTTCGTCCTGGAACGTGATTTCCTCAGACTGTTTAGAGCTTTCGCCAATTTCTATTCCCTTTAGCTTAAGATCTATTCCTATTTCCTTTTCTGGTGGTTTCGAACTTTCTCCGGTTTCTATTTCCTTTCCCTTGTTCATGCTCACAGGGTTTTCTATTTTGGGAAGTCTCCTAGTGGCTGGTTTCCTACGACGTACTTTCCTCCACCCTACGTATCTTCTCTTCTTTTTAGGTTTGGCTTTTTCCAGCGGTGGAGCTTTGAATTCCACAGGTTCTTCTATGTCAGCAATGTAACCAGTAAAGTCGTAAGAGACTTCGATAGGCACTGGATATAAGTTGAGATTCTGGAATGCTTCCGACATCTCATTCATGCTGCATAGTATATATGCAAAATACAAGAATGTAATGTTAAAACTTTGGGACAAAGTTTAACAAACAAACACTGAAGTTTTATTGCATACTAATTTATACAAAGGACAACAGAAATAAACACACTAGGATTTTATTTATTTATTGGATTGTGATTTCTCTTACTAGACCCAACTTATCGGATATTTAGAGGTTGGCATTTTCTGCTACAGTAGCTAGCATATAGAGATTTGCCCATTTCTTGTCTATTTTATCTTCCCAAGGTGTACTATTACCCAACTCTTGGACTTCTGGGTTAAACCTAACTCTCTTGGTTCGGGGTTTCTTTTTCTCCTGATTCTTTTTAAGTATCGAATCCCTTTTTTCTGGGGAAAGAGGATTCTCATAGTTTGCCTTGCGGACAAAGATTCCTTCTTCTAGGTTTACTGGGTTTTTAGAAGAAGATGCAATATCTAATTTGTGATAGATAGCAGACAGCTTTTGTTTACCCATACTGTAACTAACAAATAATCAGTTAATACAACAAATAATCTCAGAATGATAACTAGTAAAATTAAGTATTTTGTCAAATACTTAATTCCGTAATAGGCTTAAATCAGTGGCTCGATCAGTGGCTCAATAGTTATTTAATTATTAGCTCTGATACCACCTTCTGTCGCGACCCCCGACCCACCCTGGACGGAATCGGGAGCCGCGAGCAGTTCCAGTGGTACCCGTGGTATCTGATTTATGCAGCAGCGGAAGTCTTTTATTACAGGATCTTTTCACCGTAAAAATTTCTCGTTTAATATATTACACAAAGTTGTTAGGGATAAATTCCCATAATTTACAATACGTTGATTTCACACAGAAATCATTATTTGCCAAAATATGTTTTATTTATTTATTCACAATGAGCCACTTCTCTGAGCTTGTAGTGCTTTACTGCACTTTTCCTGGATCACACAGATCACCTGAAACATGTTTGAAAAAGGTTTTGTCAGCGGGAAATACTGAGTGAATCATTCTGTTTTCTAAAACGACCCGTTAGTTATAAATTACAGTATTAAGGGGAATTACAATGTTTCTGATATCAAACCAACTACCCACAGTATTTGTCACTCGACCAACCATTGGCTAGCCCATTTGTCCAATGGTGTCTGTGACTGTGGTCAGATCACCCCTTGGCCACCCGTTTGTCCAAGTGTGACGGGAAATAAGTAATGTATACAAAACCCCACATACCGGCTGTAATTTGGTGATTACATAGACTTAATCCCTGTAATTATAACTTTGAAAATAACTTGGAGTTTTGTAAAACAGTTGATAAAAAGAGAATGACTCACATTGCAGATTAACGAGCAATAGATATAAGCCTACTGATTAGCCTTGATTAAACCTAGTTTAACACAATGCACACACAGGCAGGTTAGTAACTAATACAACAGTTACGTCAATTCACGAGATTAAACCCTCACAACGATTAATCAGTGCAATACTCGATAATTCAATCGGATTCACAACGAATAACAGAGCATAGTCCGAATTCGAACAGCACTCTAATATTCAAGTCGAAATCACGACGAATAATCAAAGTACAAGCTCAATTGAGCAGCACCTGGACTATCGTTGGATAGTTATAATCGATCGGACGTTGAATCGTAATAGCGATCGAGTTATTACCCTGATTGCGGCAGCACCTCGTGATCGTGTGTGTGTGATTGTAGTGTAACAGTGAAAACTCAACGTACACAGAAGCTTTGTGCAACGTTTTAACACCACAGTTCAAGTGCCAAGGTCGGCTATTTATAGCCAGAATTTCGACTCGCTTACGGACCGTATGCCTAACCCCTTACGGTCCGTAAGGGAACCTGGTCTGCTTACGGTCCGTAAGGACCAACCTTTACGGTCCGTAAAGGGTGCAGCCTACTTCCTAGCCTAGCTGAGTTCGGTTGTAGCCTTGGTGAATCAAAAATTTCAACCAATCAGCATCTAGCAACGATTTTAGTTAGATAATTATCAATTAGGGTTTGCCCCCCTCGAGTTTTAGGGGCCCTGATCCTGATTCCGATTGTTCCAGAAATTTCAGGGTTTATGCCAAATTACTTGGGTGTCTTAATTAGGGTTTTCTTATTGGATAATTATTATCCTAATTACGGATTTTAGTGACAGTTGTTACAAAAACTCCAAGTTTTCCCCGGAGATTGCCCACGCCGATGTCACCACCACTAAATTCCCATTAAACGTTGGGAAATACAATGGTTCGTCCGACCCGGACGACCACATGAACATCTTCATCGGCGCAGGGTGCAACGGCAAGTGGGACGAGCCCACCTGGTGCCATTTTTTCCCCCAGACCCTCACAGGTCTGGCCAGGGCTTGGTTCGATTCTTTGCCAGTAGGATCACTGGCCTCATTCAAGGACTTACATGCAAAGTTCCTCGCGCATTTTAGCCAGCAGCGACATCACGAATGTGATTCGATGGACGTCATGAACATCTGGCGCAGGGACGACGAATCTCTTGAATCGTTTGTCATCCGCTACAACAAAGAGTGCCTAGAGATAGGTGACGTGACAGACCAAATGGCACGTAACCATTTTATTGTCGCCGTTAGGGACGAACAAATGGTAATGACCATCTCTGGCAAGGACGGCTTGCCAAAGAAATGGGAAGACGTCATGACCGCGGTCAAGACGTACGCCCAAACTCAGCGGTCCCTTAAACCGCACCTCGCAAAGGCACAGCCCCAAGCGGAAGGCCAGTCCTCCCGCCAGGAGCCCAAGCGCAACAACAAGCGCAACCGGGACACATGGAATCACGACAGCGATCCCAAACCATATGTCCCGCGTAACAACTAGCCCGACGCAAGGGCAACAATTAACGCCCAGCGTGAAAACAGGGCGTCAAAGAAAGAATCTCGGGACCGCAACTGGACCGAGATCACCAAGTCGCCAAGCGACGTCCTCCTTACGGACGCGCAGTACCTCCGACCGGCCCAACCAATGAAGTCCAAGAAAAATCAGGATCTCACTCTCTATTGTGAGTACCACAAGGACCAGGGCCATACAACAAACAACTGCATCAGTCTCCGACTGGAGATTGAGCGAGCCCTAAAGGAAGGGAAACTACAACATCTGTTGCCAGGCGCACAAAAAGCAACCAAGCGCATCACCCCCCACAACGAGGGCACCTCCACGGGTAAGAGGACCATGTACGTGGCCTCAACCCACATGGTCAATGGAGGAAAAGGAAGGCCGCGCAAGGCAGCAAGAAAACCGGACAATGACTGGTAAGATGAGCAAGTTGTCTTTCCAAAGTCCGAGGAGGACCGCGCGAAAGGCGCACCGTCGTTATTACAGGCCACCTAGCTCACTACTGCACCGAGCGCTTATTCATTGACCCGGGCAGTACTTCTGACATCATATACGAGCAGTGCTTCAACCAGTTCGATCAAGAAGACAAGGATCGGTTGCAAGCAGTGGACTACCCTTTGGCCGGGTTCGCAGGGGGACCGTTTTCCCCTTGGTCAAATCACTTTTCCTGTGCGCCTCACCAACGGAAGGCACACACGAACGGAGGAGGTAAACTTCATGGTCTTACCTCACACCTCCAAATATGACGTGCTTCTCGGGAGAGAATCCCAAGGCGGCTTCAACATGATTACGTCCGTACCCCACTCTGCCATCGGTTTCCCAACCGAGACAGTGGTCGCGATAATCTACGCACGCAGAGATGTCATGTTGTCGAACGAACTGCGTCCGACCAAGATAGGAAGGCCTACCCCCAACAACCAACCAGAAAAATGGGTTCTCAACGCGAGATACCCAGAGCAAAAGGTCACGTTGGGTCACGCCTTGTCCCCCAACATCAGAGCGCACCTGAAGCAGCTCCTCTTCAGGAACCAGGATATTTTTGCGTGGACACCCGCAGACATGACTGGCGTCCCACGCGAAATTGCTAACATTTCTTGAATACCTTGCCAGGTATCAAGCCGGTGAGCCAAGGCCAACGCCACCTTGGATCCGCAAAGAACCAGGCGATGCATGAGCAGGTCGAAGAGCTGCTCTCCGCAGGCATCCTGCGGGAAGTTATGTACCAGACTTGGTTGTCCAACCCAGTCATGGTAGAGAAACCATCCGGGGGCTGGCACATGTGCGTCGATTATAAAGACCTCAACAAAGCCTGTCCCAAAGATTGTTACGCACTTCCAGAGATGGACGAAAAGGTCGACAACCTCGCACCATTTTGATGGAAGTGCTTCCTCGATTGTTACAAAGGCTACCACCAGGTACAGATGGCAATCGAGGACGAAGACAAAACGGCATTCCGCACACCTACAAGGAATTACTGCTATACAAAAATGCCGTTCGGGTTGCGCAACGCGGGCGCAACCTATCAAAAATTGATGAACGACTCTTTTCGCGGGCAAATCAGCAAAAATGCCGAAATCTATATGGACGACCTGGTCGTCATGAGCATGGAGGAGGATACCATGCTCACCGATATCGAAAGAACATTCCAAACTCTGGGAAGCGTCAATATAAAGCTCAATCCAGGGAAATGCTCGTTTGGAATGGAAGAAGGTAAATTCCTTGGATTCATCGTAACCAAAGATGGATTCAAGGTAAACCCGGAAAAGGTTCAGGCGATCGAGCGCATGCCATCGCCTTCAACGATGAAAGAGATGCAACGACTAGCCGGCAGGTTAGCCACACTAAACAGATTCTTGGCCAACCATGCAGCTAAGTCTTATCCTTTCATCAAGACCCTGCGGAACTGTCTAAAGAAAGAACAATTCCAATGGACCGCAGAGGCTGAAAACGCTTTCCGGGAGATGAAAGAGTGTTTGATACAACTCCCAACTCTAACCGCACCACGCAAAGGTGAACCACTTATCTTATACCTCTCCGCCGCAGACAACGCGGTAGGTGCGGTACTAATAGTGGAGCAAGAGGGAGTTCAAACGGCCATATACTACATCAGCAAGATGCTCAACGACCCAGAGACAAGATATTCAATCATGGAAAAGTTGGTACTAGCACTATTACACGCGTCAAGACGGTTGCGATGTTACTTCGCAAACCACGTCATCACGGTGTTAACCAACTACAGGATCGGCCCGATCCTATCCAAACCTGACATCTCTGGGAGATTAGCAAAATGGGCAATTGAGCTGGGCGCGCACACGCTAAACTATAAGTCGCGCCCTGCAATCAAAGGCCAAGTCCTAGCTGATTTCGTTGCCGAGGTACCGGCGAATCGCATCCAGGAATGCGAAGAAGAACAAGACCCTGCACCACCACCATCCTCCTCAGAAGCCTGGTCACTATTAACTGATGGTGCATCCAACGAGGATGGTGCAGATGCGAATCGTAAGCCCCGATGGCCAAGAGCTCACCTACGCAATTAGCCTCGACTTCAAAAGCACAAAAAACGAGGCGGAGTATGAGGTTCTACTGGCAGGGCTACGTCTCGTAATCAAGCTCGGCGTGCAACATTTGGAAGCACACGTCGATTCGTTGCTAGTGGCAGGACAAGTACGCGGTGATTATGCCGCAAAAGGGGATACCATGATCCTTTACCTCGAACAAGCTTTGCAACTGAAATCAAAATTCACTTCCTTCAATATCCGCCATATCAACAGAAGTGAAAACAAACCCGCGGATGCACTATCAAAACTCGCATCCACCAGTTTCCAACACCTGGCAAAGGAGATACGCATTGAGATTCTGCAAAATCCCTCAGTACCCCTACGCCAAGTCAACGTCATCCAGTATGGCACAACATCCTGGATGTCACCAATCATTGCATACTTGCAGTCGGGTGTTACTCCCGAAAGCAAGTCAGAGGCACGTAAGTTGCAGTACAAAGCATGCCATTATCAAATGGGAGACGGTATTTTATATCGTAAATCATACCTGGGGCCACTTCTACGATGCGTCAATCCCCAAGATGCCACATATCTAGTCAAAGAAATACACGAAGGACTATGCGGCATTCACGCGAGCCCACGCATGGTGGTGGCCAAAATCATGAATGCTGGGTACTACTGGCCCGACATGCACCTGGATGCGGTCAAGATCTTACGCAAGTGTTTCAACTGTCAGCGGCATGCTCCCAAAACCTTGTGCCCCAAGAACAATCTGATCCCCGTCACCACCGCATGGCCTTTCCAAAAATGGGCAATCGATGTGGTGGGACCATTCACAGACGCACCAGGTGCAGTAAAATTTATCATAGTGGCCGTCGATTACTTCACAAAATGGGTAGAGGCAAAACCACCCGCCTCAACAACCGCTATGATAACAAGGAAATTCATTTGGGAACATATCATCTGCCGTTTCGGTCTACCAATGTGCATCATTACCGACAACGGCACCAACTTTGCTGCCGACGAATTCAAAAAATGGCTAGAGGAACTACACATCGAACACATATTCTCCTCAGTGGCGCATCCGCAAGGGAATGGCCAAGTCGAGAGTATCAACAAAAGCCTAGTCGAAGGCATCAAAGCATGGTTGGGAACAGCTAGACGCGGCTGGGTCGATGAACTCCCAAGCATCCTATGGGCCTATAGGACAAGCCCAAAAACAAGCAATGGTGAGACACCCTTCAGCCTAGTCTATGGCTCAGAAGCAATGATCCCCGCCGAAGTAGGTCTCCCCTCACCCAGAATGTTGGCCATCGAAAAGATAGACAACAATGAGGAACGCAGGGTCGACTTGGACCTCTTGGAAGAAAGGCGTGAAAACGCTGCCATCAACGAGGCCAAGTACAAATCCAAGCTGGAAAAGTACTACAATTCACGCGTCCGCATTTGTACTTTCAATCCAGGAGACTACGTCCTCCGCGATAACAAAGCATCTAACGCTGAACGCCCAGGGAAACTTGCCCCCAAGTGGGAAGGACCTTACCTCATCCAAGAGGTCCTGGGCAAAGGCGCATACAAGTTGCAAACATTAGAAGGCGAGCCTATCGCACACACATGGAATGCACAACAGCTTTGACGCTGTTACATGTAAGCCATGTTTTTACATTTCCCTTGTAACCTATCGGGCCGCAGGCCATTTGCAAATAAATAAACGAACGATTCAATGCAATATTGTTTGTTACTACTATTACAAATGCGTGTTACACTTTGCGGTATCTACAAAAACAAATTGTCAAAATCTTCATTCGCGATACCCACACAAAGCGATAACCACACGCAAATATTGTAATAGGACAGCAAAAGCAAAACATCAAATGTCTATCCGGACGGATACGCACATACGGGTTTAACAAAGCCTACACAATTCCTAAATCCTAACAGGATAAAAACAGGAATTGACTAATACTCATACGACAAAGGTATAGAGTATACTCAACTGCGCTTCACAAAGCCAACAGAGACACCCATCTATGCGCTCACACAAAGAAAGTAATAGTTTTTTACATACATTGAGCCGCGCATACTTGCATATCACCTAGATATGCAAAAGGCAAATTCAGACTTAGTGTCATTCACAATAACATTAACTCATACAAGTTCAAACATGCAAGTAATATAAACACTTGTACAAATTGAGCAAAAACGGTTAAACTTTATATTCAAAAAATTTTCTACACCCACGCGGTGTGCAGAAGGTTTACATAAAGTTCTAACATTTACATGGAGGAAAACAAAAAAGGGCATGCAGGCCAGCCTAGTCCTTCGTTGTACCGCTGGTACCCGCACCACCCGTGCTGTCATCAGCGACCTTTTCCTCATCATCAGCATACAACAACCGCATGCGACATAATCTTCCGCCTCCAAGAATTCTTCAAGTTTCACAAGGGCGGAAATAGACAAGCCGTCGTACGCTGCAATAGCGGCAGCAAGAAGAGCTTCGGTATCCACCTTATGGAACCCAGACCGTTCATCAGTATATCCACCTTGGGATAAAATGTTAATATGACTGATGCATCGGTTGTAACCAGCTTTGAAACCAGCATTCCGCGCCCGCAGCTTAATCTGGTCTACACCAGCTGCGTTTTCAGGTGCATCCAGGATAGCCTTAACAATCTGCAAAGCACGAGCAATCAGGTTATCACAGGAAAATCTAAACAAAAACAAAGGCATCGGATACTCACATGCCCAATGCCATGATCACGCATCCAATCGTGATCATCCTTGAGCTGCTTAAATGAAGAAACAAGGCCATCTCTAGCCTCAACAGCCTCCCTTGCCCGCGTTTCAGCTTTGGCCGCACAGGCGGTGTGTGACAAATCGTATTTCAGAACCCATCTTTGTGTATAATGTAACGTATGTGGACCTTATGTGACTGTATGAACTTGGTTGATTAATTGAATGTTATGTTTGATATTGCGTTATGTTAATGTATGTAATGTTTGTATGAAATGTTGTCGCACAACATTAACCTCAATCGCACAACACACTCGGGCCACACATCCCTCTCGGCCCACTATGACTTGAATCCGAACCGAATGGGCAGCCCATTAGGGGTTTTGGCCACTCCCATATATAAACCAACACAAAACCTTGTTGAGGGTTTTGTTTCCTCATTGCTTGCAAAGCACAACACACACAAACCCTATTCTCTCTTTCTCTCCTTCTCTCCTCTCGAAGCCGATGGCAAACACTCCCATCTCTCGAAGCTTTCTTGCCCGGATTGATTCCATTCTTCTCTCAATCGGTTAGTGTTTATAATTATCGGTTGTATGTTTGATGATGTTATAATCTGTATGTATTACATGATGATTCGGTGATATCTTGTGATTAAACATGATATAAACGGTTGAACCTTAGTGTTCATGAAATCGGCTCACATGCATGTATTTGATAATGTTCACATTAATCGGATTTGTATGATAATGATCTAGAACCGAATAGATGCTAATCGGCTGTTATGTTTTCGTGCATCGGATTGTTTGCTTGATCATGTTGAAAGCTATTAGTTTGAATGTTTTATGATGTTGTTTATGCTTGAAACATGATTATGGTTCATAGGAATTATTGGATGAAAACCTTGATTTGATCGATTAAAGTTGGAATAGAAACTGTTGGTGATGATTTGGTTGATTGGATGTCAATTAGGAAACTGTTAGAACGGTTTGCATGGTTTTAGGAAACCACATAACTGATCGCACAAGATCAATCGCACAAGTGCAATCACACAAGCTCTTGAATCACACAAGAGCTCAATCGCACAAGTGTCGGGTCGCGCAACACAGTCGCACAAGTCATAGAGTGCAACTGATTAAACACAGTGGACAACACAGCATATGCATGATCGCACAAGACCTTGTGGATCGCACAAGATGGTGCCGTCGCACAAGGCTTGGGCCACACACGAACGTTTGGACTATTGGGCCTTAAAGCCCAATATCCAGTCGCACAAGCTAACCCAATCGCACAAGACTAATTGGATCGCACAAGTTACTTTTCTGTTAACTGTTTGGGCCGTGTACATGTTGGGATTACTTATGTTTTAGGCCGGGTTTGGATCAAATCGCACAACCCATTGTGGATCGCACAAGCTATGCTGATCGCACAATAGGTTGGGCCGTTTGTCTTTGGGCTCTATTATTGGATCGCACAAGATGATGGGGCTCGTATAAGTTCAATAGCCCAATCATCCGAGTCGCACAATGTGGGTATCATGTGTGATTTTAACTGTTAACATGCTCTACATGTTTGCCATGATCAATACGTGTTCGTAACCTGTTAGCTTATGTGCAATACTTGAACGTAGACCTGACTTTGTATGGTAACCATGTTAGGACATGGTTGACCACATATAACTCAAGTGACCATTTTGTTTATCTGCCGAGCAAACCAAGGTGAGTTCACACTCTTACCAAGGCATGGGATTCCCAAGGGTTGGGAATGGGTAAACGAACTAAACGATAATTACTACCATTCTCTGGGAGTAGGATGCCAAGATTTCACACTGGACCAAACCTCTATCATTTAAGTCCCTCATTGTCACAGCCCCCGACCCGGTTTGACCCGTTTCAGGAGCCGCGGGACAGAAATCCCGTGATATTTATTTATGTGATTTTAGCAGCGGAAATTTTTTTTCCATCAGGATCGTTTTAAAGCTAAAAAACTTTTCCCGATTATTTTATTTCACAATTCGGGATAAAACCCCGATAATCTACAATAACAATATTTTACTGAGAAATCTTTATTTTTACAAAACATATTTCTTTATTTTATAATGAGCCACTACTTTAAGCCTGCACTGCTTCCCAGCACTTTTCCTGAATTACAATAGATCACCTGAAACATGTTGAAAAAGGTTTTGTCAGCGGGGAAATACTGAGTGAATCATTCAGTTTAATAAAATGACTCGTTTATTATAATTTACAGTATTAAGAGTTTTTACATATGTTTCTGATATCTACCAACTACCCACAGTATTTGTCACTCGACCGGATCTGTGACTGTGGTCATATCACCATTGGCTGCCCCAATGAATGACGTATATCACTTAATTTTAGGTTCGCCCACCTAATGTGATTAAAATAGTAGTAATGTGCACAATACCCCACATACTGGCTGTAATTTGGTGATTACATAAACTTAATCACTGTAATTATAATTCTGAAAATAATTTGGAGTATTGTAAAACATTTGATAAAAAGAGAATGACTCACATTACAGATTTAACACGGATAGAATATGGTTTTAGCCTTGTGAACCTAATTTAAATAATAATGCACACAAAACCGGGTTAGTGATCAATACAGCAGTTACGATAACTCACGAGATCAAATTCTCACAACGAACGACAAAGTGCAATACTTAAACATCCATCGATTTAACGATGAACGACAAAGTATAACCCTATGTGGGCGGCACTTAAACATCCATTGGATATATTGATCAGTCGGAAAATGAATCGTAATAGCGATCGAGTGATTACCCTGTTTTGCGGCAGCACTTCGTGATCAGTGTGTGGTATGGGACTGTTCTTGCTATAAGTCGATGTCTACAGAGAGTTCTTACGTCGTTTTCAACACAGAAAGCAAGTGCCAATGTCTGCTATTTATAGTGATTTTTGAGACATGCTTACGGACCGTATGGCATTTACCCTTACGGTCCGTAAGGGTGCAGTCTAATTACATAGCTAGCTGGGTTCGGGACTAGCTTGCATGACTCAACTCTTTTCTTAATTTCAATTGTGACAACGTATAAAATAGATAAATATCAACTAGGGTTTATCCCCCCCTGAGTTTTAGGGGCCCTGATTCTAATTCCGATTCTTCTGGAAATTTTAGGGTTAGTGCAGAATTACTTGGGTGTCTCAATTAGGGTTTTCTTATTGACTAATTATCATCCTAATTATGGATTTTAATGAGAGTTATTACACTCATCATATCGACTTAATCACCGAGGCCTATGGCGAGCGGGTCATTTCTGACTCCAGTTCCCAAGTATATTCTGGTCCCCTCTTTGAATTCCATTTGACTTTTACCAGTACTAGTCGCTTGTGTTTAAGAAACTTGACCTTCCGGTCTTCTATTTGTAAAGGTTTCTCTATGAATTTCAGCTTTTCATTTACCTCCACATCTTGAAGAGGTACTACCAGGGATTCATCTGATAGACATTTCTTGAGATTGGATACATGAAATACATCATGTACTCCAGCTAGTTCTTCTGGTAGTTGTAAGCGATAGGCTACTGGTCCTATTCGTTGGATTACTGGGAATGGTCCAACATATCTTGGACTCAGTTTTCCTTTCTTACCGAATCGTACTACTCCTTTCCAAGGAGATACTTTCAAAAGTACTTTATCTCCTATCTGGAATTCTAGTGGCTTGCGGCGATTGTCTGCATAGCTTTTCTGACGATCTCTGGCTGTTTTCAATCTTTCCTTGATTTGAGTTATCTTGTCAGTGGTTTCTTGTACGATTTCTGGACCTGATAATTGACTTTCTCCTATTTCTGCCCAACAAACCGGAGTTCTGCACTTGCGTCCATATAGTGCTTCGAATGGAGCGGCTTCGATGCTTGAGTGGTAACTATTGTTATAGGAGAATTCGATTAATGGTAAATGGTTATCCCAATTACCACCAAAGTCAATTACACATGCTCGGAGCATGTCTTATAGAGTTTGGATCGTCCTTTCACTTTGTCCGTCTGTTTGTGGATGATATGCAGTACTTAGATTGAGTCGGGTTCCCATTGCTTCCTAGAAGCTTGTCCAGAAACGGGAAGTGAAACGACTATCTCTATCCGATACAATGGAGAGTGGGACTCCATGTAAGGATACTATTTCATCCACATACAACTTGGCTAACCTTTCCATGCTAAAAGTTTCTTTCATAGGTAGAAAATGAGCAGATTTGGTTAATCGATCCACAATTACCCAAATCGCATCGTTACCTTTTCTGGTTTTGGGTAACTTAGTAACAAAGTCCATTGTTATGAGTTCCTATTTCCATACAGGCATTTCTAATTGTTGTAGTAGTCCTGAAGGTTTCTGATGTTCGGCTTTAACTTGTGAACAAGTTAGACACTTAGATACGTATTCGGCTATATCCTTTTTCATTCCTATCCACCAAAAATTCTTTCTTAAATCTTGGTACATTTTATTGTTTCCTGGATGTACAGTATACCTAGATTTATGAGCTTCCTCTAAAATCTTAGATCTTAAATTTCCCTGTTTAGGTACCCAAATTCTGCTTTTGTGAAATTTCCAAATCCCATCATTTCCTTGTCCTAATTCTTTTAGGTAACCTTTCATTCCTTCGGCATGTAACGCCCCAAAATCTGAATGTTAATATTTGTCGGATGTTCCTTTATGACACGTCATGAAATAAATAACTAGGCTATTTAACATAGTTAAGGGTATGGTCAAAAGTATTAAGTAATGAAAGGTAGTGTCATTTATGTTTTAAAGGAAAACCCGAGGGGCTAAAGTGGAAACAAATGAAAGTTGTTTACTAAATAAAAGATCAACACACACACACAAACACACATACGTGTGTGTTCGTGAAGCTTCAGGAGCTCTCAAGAACTCTAAACCCTAAACATGAAAGATCATCCAAATTGAAAGGCTAAATGATGCTTAAATCTATAACCGAGCATGGATTAATGATCACCAACATGAGGAGATCATAAGGTATGTTTTAGATTTAAGATTGGTGATCATGGGTGAAGTGGGTTATGCTCCAATCCGTGAGATAATATGAAATTGATTATGTATAAGGGTTAGAAACATCAAATAGAACATGTGTTATGCAAGATTTTGACTAATTTGATGTTTTGGGGTGAAACCCACTTGTAGTAGTAGAGATGATGATATGGATGATTATACATGTTCAATACTTGTGTGATGTTGATATTTGATGTTGTATGTAATGAGTAATTGTTAGATAATGGCATAAAAGTTATATGATTCTAGTTGAAATTGATGATCTATGTTATGAACTAGGAAGAGTATGCATAAAATACTTGTACTATAGGCTTAAGTGATGGCATGCACACCAAGTGTTTGATGAAATGCCCAAGTGATATTAGGATATGATAATTTTATCAAAGGGCTTGACATTTATGAATGAATTGGGGAATGACGAGGTCGGTAGTAAACTAACTTGAATAATGTGCCTTAGAGGAAATTCATAAGAGAATTCGGGTTGAATGTATGTGATGATCAAGATTATGCATTAGAAGCTTGTACGTTGTGCTTGAACGGGCGATGCTCCCCATGTGTTTTTATTAATCACTTAATTTCAATCAAGAAGTGAATGTGTACTAAATATATAATATATGACCATGCTAGTAAAGGATGATGATATGAATTACGTTAAGTTGTCTAACTGAACAATGTGGTTGACAATTTATGTCGTATGCGTGTTAGTGAAAGTCAATGTAGATAAGAGCTGGAAAATGTGTATTAATATGAATAAGCATGAGTACTAACATTATTATGGCATGACGACATGAAAGGATAGGAACTACACTAGCATGGACCAAGCATGAAAGGCTAACGGGTCGAAATGAGGCAAGGAAGCGGTTACGAACATGGATGCACGAGGTAAGTGATTTCCGTAATCACTTCTTATTTTGTTTAAGTAATGTAGTGTTAGTTAATTGAGCATGATGATGATTGAAATTTGATATGGTTTTGGTTGTATGAAATCGGTGAAGACATTACCATTTGGCAATATTGACTAATGAATTGTTTGTCAAGTATTATGCATTCACAGGATGATTAGCGAAAGGGATTATGTTGCTATTACTTAGTCAATTAGTGCACGAAGTATTAAAACGGGTCATAGCTTTGATCCGAGCCAGGTATGTGCGATTAGAGTTGTAGTTAAGTCATGGGAGTAGTCAAATGTTTAAGGAAGCCCTTTATAGTAAGGGATGGAACAAAGTTGACAAAAACGCCCTTGAAGGGTAAATTGGGCTAACGATCTTAAAAGTAGTTTAGAAACAAGCTAATCGATTGGTGTAATGTTTTGGTCAAGTATGAAAGTGAGAAGTATAGGGTTTTGTATGTCGTAGACCTTTTTATGTACGAATACCCATGACGTGTAACACCCCAAAGATAATAGACACAATAAATAATAATAAGCTAAATGTGGGATCCTAAGGAATATGTAGTAATACGGTACCTAAATGTGGGATCCTAAAGAATATGTAGCAATAAGGTACCTAAATGTGGGATCCTAAAGAATATGTAGCAATAAGGTACCTAAATGTGGGATCCTAAAGAATATGTAGCAATAAGGTACCTAAATGTGGGATCCTAAAGAATATGTAACAATAAGGTACCTAAATGTGGGATCCTAAAGAATATGTAGCAATAAGGTACCTAAATGTGGGATCCTAAAGAATATGTAGCAATAAGGTACCTAAATGTGGGATCCTAAAGAATATGTAACAATAAGGTACCTAAATGTGGGATTCTAAAGAATACATAGTAATATGGTACCTAAATGTGGGATCCTAAAGAATATGTAGCAATAAGGTACCTAAATGTGGGATTCTAAAGAATACATAGTAATATGGTACCTAAATGTGGGATCCTAAAGAATATGTAGCAATAAGGTACCTAAATGTGGGATCCTAAAGAATATGTAGCAATAAGGTACCTAAATGTGGGATCCTAAAGAATATGTAGCAATAAGGTACCTAAATGTGGGATTCTAAAGAATACATAGTAATATGGTACCTAAATGTGGGATCCTAAAGAATATGTAGTAATATGGTACCTAAATGTGGGATTCTAAGTTAAGAATTTCCTTTACGTATGTAGAAGCATATTTATGTATATATGAAGATACGTATGATAGTATGTATATATGTGAAGGCGTAGAAATGTATGTATGTATGCAAATGTGTAATTGTGTATGCGCTACGCGACGGGGATCAGTTTCGCGAAAAATCATTTAATTTAACTGTTGATGCATTGCGAACCCGTCTGGACCGTTTTAAACGCGTATAAGCTAAGAATGATTAGTTTATTCCTTGTTTTAGGGAAAGTAGATACGTATGAAGGTATGTATGTATGTATGTGTGAATATGAGTGGTATGTATGAATGAATGTATGTATGTATGTAGGTGTGTATGTAGGTAGTATGTGTATGTGTACATATATATCCAAGTGAGTATGTACGAATGTGTGCACGTATGCAGGGTTGTGAGAAGGCATGTAATAGGTATGTATGTAGACATGTATGCATGTATGTATGTAGGTATGCACGTATGTAGGAACGTACGTATGAATGTAGGTACGTAGGTTTGTAAGTAGTTATGTGTGAACGGATGCATATATGAAAGTATGTATGAAAGTATATACGCATGTATTCAATGAAATTGAGTATTGACGATAACAATAGTGTGCCTTGTGAACGAAGTGTAACGCAGGTACAATGAGAAAGTCTCACCACGGATTGTACGATCAGATGGAAAGCTGGGATGTAAAGAGTTAACGGAACAAAAAGTAAACGTGAATAAATCTTGTATGTTTATAATGCGTACTAATGTTATGAATTTTATGTGGTGAGCGCAGGTAGTACGAGTTATGAGGATCATCAAGGAATAGAGATCGAGGATCGAGTCACTAGTGAGATTGTACGGGAACGTTGATGTATATAATGTAGTAAACATAAGCTATGTTTTTACTTAGTAAATAAGTCGATTGATGGATTTATGTGAAAGAGTTATGTTAAAGTTAATTTTTAAATAAGTTAAGGTGTTTATAATGAAAGAAAGTTTATGGCTTGAACTTCCGCTGCGACTTTTAGTCAAATACGTATTAGGGTCTTACAAGTTGGTATCAGAGCCCTGGTTTGAGCGAATCGAGTACGAGAAGATAAATACTTGAACTCAAACCTGTGTGCTCTTGTGATAAAGAACCCGTACAATCCACGACTCGATCAAGATCTAAAGGTAGAAATGGAATGAAAGCATGTATGAATACATTCATATAAAGAAACTAACGGTTTTATATGTGCAAGGTAAACATAAGTGTCTGAAGAGGATGGTCCGTGGATGCAGGATAGGATGAATACTAAGGCTGGCAAAGGTGTAAATAAGCTAATGAACCCCAGGTACACACTATTAATATGTATGGGTATCAATGTTGAAAGAAAAAGGAAGAAATCTCCTTGGGAAGGTAATTATTAAACGAAAGGCAATGATGTGGTCTTGGAGAAATTTTAGAAATGTGCACGAAACTGAAACCCATTTCTCGGACATAAGGCGATGATTACACGAAGGCACGAAACTAGTATGTGGATTGCGCACCTGGCCAGTACGCAAGAAGCATATGACGTTCGTGAGACCGTGGTAATTATCGCAGGTGTGTCCGGTAGAACTGGGTAACAGGTGGGCGTGCGGTGAAATGGGTAGTAAGACTCTCGGGAAATTGAGAGTACTATGTAAGAGTGAAAAGTATGAGTGATAAGAATGAAGAATGTTGAATCCGTGAGACAGTACGGATCAGCAATGTATGAATGAAATGTTTGAATCCGCGAGACGGATTCAAAGAATGAAAGATGCGAATGCAATGTTTGAATCCGCAAGACGGATTCAAAACATAGAAGGTACGAAAGGTATGAATAATGCATTCGAATCCGCGAAACATATTTAAGGTATAAAAGACGAAACTAGTCTACATAAGAAGTGTCGATAGTCTGACCGTGATTGTGTTAAATGAGTCATATGGGCAAATGTAAAGTAAAGAAACAAAAGGATGATCGTAATGAGCATGCAGACCTAAGTTATAAAACGAAAGAAGGAAGTTTTGAACAAGGTATGTGTTAAATGTGTTAGAAATCGACCCTTAGAAGTCAGAATGAATGACGGGCTATGACCCAGACAATGGTTTAAGTATGAACAAAAAGGGTAAGTTTGTTAAGAATACTAAAACGATGTAATGAATGTCTTTGTAAGTAAGCATGAATGGATGGAAGCACGAACGTGTACTTCAATGCATCTATGATAAGTAAGAAAATTCAGTTTAACCTTAAAAGGTCAAACTGCAAAGGTTGACGAAATAAGTAACTAAAATGAAAGAATTGCGTGTAAGAAATGGAATGTAAGATATGTTATAGCATGTACGCAGGAAATATGTAACAGAATTATAGGTGTGTAATCACCTAGTGTTATGAATGTTTGAATGACATATGCTAACCGCCGATGTTGTTGATGATAATGTTAGAACTATTGATGCGATGAAACCAATCGTATTGGTGAAAGGACGTGCACGAGCGGAAGCTCATAACACGAAGGAATGAAACTTGGCCTGTACGGCTAGTGCACGAGGAGAAGATGATCGATCAGGGTTGCGGATCGTGGTTGGGAAATGAAAAAGAGGTTAGTAAAATGTCTAACTCATGATTGGAGAGATATGAACTGTCTATACACGTGAATTAAGTAATGCATGAAGTGAAAGCGATAGTAATGTGAAATGAACGGAATGATTTAAAGATACTATAAAGGTATGCAAGGTATACGTAAATGTAGAAAAGGTAGAATAAGGTTAACGTTAAAGTTCAGCATATATGAGTATGTATAGATTTCGGGTAATGGTTAAATTCTCGTAAGATGAACTACATGATACACATACGTATGTAAATTAAATAATGCACGAAGTGAGAATAATTGTAAAGTGAAATGAAAAAGATGGTTAGAAAGTAACGTAAAGGTATGCATGGTACAAGTAATTGTAGAAAATGTAGAAGGATGATCACGTTAGAGTTAAGTACATAGGTGTGTGTGTTTACAAGTCAAAGAAGTATGTATATTGAACCGTGGTTGTCAGACCAAGGAAATGAAAATGATATGCGAAATTATGATAAGGAAGGTATGGAATTGTTAGGGAGAAGTCAATGATATGAATAATGAAATAAACAAGAAAGAAACATTAATAGGAATGTTTTTGGAAATTGAATGATAGTCATTGTGATGAGCTCGTGGTTGTGTCGAGTGTATGTAGAGAAGGAATAATTAGTGTTAAATAAAGGTAAGAAAGGTTTCGGGGACGAAACCTCAATTAAGGGTGGTAGACTTGTAACGCCCCAAAATCTGAATGTTAATATTTGTCGGATGTTCCTTTATGACACGTCATGAAATAAATAACTAGGCTATTTAACATAGTTAAGGGTATGGTCAAAAGTATTAAGTAATGAAAGGTAGTGTCATTTATGTTTTAAAGGAAAACCCGAGGGGCTAAAGTGGAAACAAATGAAAGTTGTTTACTAAATAAAAGATCAACACACACACACAAACACACATACGTGTGTGTTCGTGAAGCTTCAGGAGCTCTCAAGAACTCCAAACCCTAAACATGAAAGATCATCCAAATTGAAAGGCTAAATGATGCTTAAATCTATAACCGAGCATGGATTAATGATCACCAACATGAGGAGATCATAAGGTATGTTTTAGATTTAAGATTGGTGATCATGGGTGAAGTGGGTTATGCTCCAATCCGTGAGATAATATGAAATTGATTATGTATAACATCAAATAGAACATGTGTTATGCAAGATTTTGACTAATTTGATGTTTTGGGGTGAAACCCACTTGTAGTAGTAGAGATGATGATATGGATGATTATACATGTTCAATACTTGTGTGATGTTGATATTTGATGTTGTATGTAATGAGTAATTGTTAGATAATGGCATAAAAGTTATATGATTCTAGTTGAAATTGATGATCTATGTTATGAACTAGGAAGAGTATGCATAAAATACTTGTACTATAGGCTTAAGTGATGGCATGCACACCAAGTGTTTGATGAAATGCCCAAGTGATATTAGGATATGAGAATTTTATCAAAGGGCTTGACATTTATGAATGAATTGGGGAATGACGAGGTCGGTAGTAAACTAACTTGAATAATGTGCCTTAGAGGAAATTCATAAGAGAATTCGGGTTGAATGTATGTGATGATCAAGATTATGCATTAGAAGCTTGTACGTTGTGCTTGAACAGGCGATGCTCCCCATGTGTTTTTATTAATCACTTAATTTCAATCAAGAAGTGAATGTGTACTAAATATATAATATATGACCATGCTAGTAAAGGATGATGATATGAATTACGTTAAGTTGTCTAACTGAACAATGTGGTTGACAATTTATGTCGTATGCGTGTTAGTGAAAGTCAATGTAGATAAGAGCTGGAAAATGTGTATTAATATGAATAAGCATGAGTACTAACATTATTATGGCATGACGACATGAAAGGATAGGAACTACACTAGCATGGACCAAGCATGAAAGGCTAACGGGTCGAAATGAGGCAAGGAAGCGGTTACGAACATGGATGCACGAGGTAAGTGATTTCCGTAATCACTTCTTATTTTGTTTAAGTAATGTAGTGTTAGTTAATTGAGCATGATGATGATTGAAATTTGATATGGTTTTGGTTGTATGAAATCGGTGAAGACATTACCATTTGGCAATATTGACTAATGAATTGTTTGTCAAGTATTATGCATTCACAGGATGATTAGCGAAAGGGATTATGTTGCTATTACTTAGTCAATTAGTGCACGAAGTATTAAAACGGGTCATAGCTTTGATCCGAGCCAGGTATGTGCGATTAGAGTTGTAGTTAAGTCATGGGAGTAGTCAAATGTTTAAGGAAGCCCTTTATAGTAAGGGATGGAACAAAGTTGACAAAAACGCCCTTGAAGGGTAAATTGGGCTAACGATCTTAAAAGTAGTTTAGAAACAAGCTAATCGATTGGTGTAATGTTTTGGTCAAGTATGAAAGTGAGAAGTATAGGGTTTTGTATGTCGTAGACCTTTTTATGTACGAATACCCATGACGTGTAACACCCCAAAGATAATAGACACAATAAATAATAATAAGCTAAATGTGGGATCCTAAGGAATATGTAGTAATACGGTACCTAAATGTGGGATCCTAAAGAATATGTAGCAATAAGGTACCTAAATGTGGGATCCTAAAGAATATGTAGCAATAAGGTACCTAAATGTGGGATCCTAAAGAATATGTAGCAATAAGGTACCTAAATGTGGGATCCTAAAGAATATGTAACAATAAGGTACCTAAATGTGGGATCCTAAAGAATATGTAGCAATAAGGTACCTAAATGTGGGATCCTAAAGAATATGTAGCAATAAGGTACCTAAATGTGGGATCCTAAAGAATATGTAACAATAAGGTACCTAAATGTGGGATTCTAAAGAATACATAGTAATATGGTACCTAAATGTGGGATCCTAAAGAATATGTAGCAATAAGGTACCTAAATGTGGGATTCTAAAGAATACATAGTAATATGGTACCTAAATGTGGGATCCTAAAGAATATGTAGCAATAAGGTACCTAAATGTGGGATCCTAAAGAATATGTAGCAATAAGGTACCTAAATGTGGGATCCTAAAGAATATGTAGCAATAAGGTACCTAAATGTGGGATTCTAAAGAATACATAGTAATATGGTACCTAAATGTGGGATCCTAAAGAATATGTAGTAATATGGTACCTAAATGTGGGATTCTAAGTTAAGAATTTCCTTTACGTATGTAGAAGCGTATTTATGTATATATGAAGATACGTATGATAGTATGTATATATGTGAAGGCGTAGAAATGTATGTATGTATGCAAATGTGTAATTGTGTATGCGCTACGCGACGGGGATCAGTTTCGCGAAAAATCATTTAATTTAACTGTTGATGCATTGCGAACCCGTCTGGACCGTTTTAAACGCGTATAAGCTAAGAATGATTAGTTTATTCCTTGTTTTAGGGAAAGTAGATACGTATGAAGGTATGTATGTATGTATGTGTGAATATGAGTGGTATGTATGAATGAATGTATGTATGTATGTATGTAGGTGTGTATGTAGGTAGTATGTGTATGTGTACATATATATCCAAGTGAGTATGTACGAATGTGTGCACGTATGCAGGGTTGTGAGAAGGCATGTAATAGGTATGTATGTAGACATGTATGCATGTATGTATGTAGGTATGCACGTATGTAGGAACGTACGTATGAATGTAGGTACGTAGGTTTGTAAGTAGTTATGTGTGAACGGATGCATATATGAAAGTATGTATGAAAGTATATACGCATGTATTCAATGAAATTGAGTATTGACGATAATAATAGTGTGCCTTGTGAACGAAGTGTAACGCAGGTACAATGAGAAAGTCTCACCACGGATTGTACGATCAGATGGAAAGCTGGGATGTAAAGAGTTAACGGAACAAAAAGTAAACGTGAATAAATCTTGTATGTTTATAATGCGTACTAATGTTATGAATTTTATGTGGTGAGCGCAGGTAGTACGAGTTATGAGGATCATCAAGGAATAGAGATCGAGGATCGAGTCACTAGTGAGATTGTACGGGAACGTTGATGTATATAATGTAGTAAACATAAGCTATGTTTTTACTTAGTAAATAAGTCGATTGATGGATTTATGTGAAAGAGTTATGTTAAAGTTAATTTTTAAATAAGTTAAGGTGTTTATAATGAAAGAAAGTTTATGGCTTGAACTTCCGCTGCGACTTTTAGACAAATACGTATTAGGGTCTTACACGACATCATCCTTGATTGCCGTTTCTTGAATTTCCTTTAATTGTTCCATTAAATCTACTTGTAGATTTATTCTAAGAGCACGGACTCGCCTTTGCTTCTCATGATCCTTATGACTTAAGGCATCTGCGACTACGTTTGTCTTTCCTTCGTGATATTGAATATCACAGTCGTAATCACTCAGGATTTCCATCCATCTTCTTTGCCTCATATTTAACTCTTTTTGCCCAAATATATACTTTAAACTTTTATGATCTGTATAAACAGTAAACTTACTTCCATACAGATAATGTCTCCATATCTTAAGGGCAAAAACTATAGCTCCTAATTCTAAATCATGAGTCGTATAGTTTTCCTCGTGCTTCTTCAATTGTCTGGAAGCATACGCAATTACCTTCTTGCGTTGCATTAACACACATCCGAATCCTAATTTTGAAGCATCACAATATACTTCAAAGTCTTCTGTTCCTTCTGGTAAGGCTAAGATTGTTGTTGACTCGTTGTTACATGCCTTGCAGGTCGTTAGGTACTCTTGGAGCTTGCACAAGGAGGCGCGGTCGTTGTGGGACCTGGCAGTGTGTGCCATGCTAAAAACATTACTTTACTTCGTACTTAATACTTACATTGGGTTTTGTAATTATGCTTCCGCTAGACACTTAACTATGTTTTGATTTGAAACACCTTTCATATTGTGTGGTTGAATTTTACTTATTACTTGTTGTGTTCAATATGATTGGTGGCTTGATCCTGGTCAGTCACGCCTCCAGGTGGTGATACTCCGCGTGTGGATTCTGGGGGTGTGACAGATTGGTATCAGAGCCATTGGTTATAGAGAACTTGGCTTTAATAAGGGGAAAAAGTTTTTGTTAAAACCAGACTATAACCTGTACAGTGCTCAACGATCCACAACGACGCTTCGCTCCACGTGCAAGACTCAACATTCTAGGTGGTATGATTTATGTTTACATTGCCTACTTGCTAGATTACATAGAACTTTGCTCATGGTATGCTTAGATAAACGTAACAACTGTTGCTTGAGAACACTTGTGTGCTTACTCTCTTCTGTCATCGCATTTTCGCGAACCTCTCTCACTTATGTTGCCCTTGATATGAAGATCATGGCTGGACGCGTTAACATGACTCAAGCCCAGTTGACAGCTCTGATTAACAAACAAGTTGCTGCGGCACTTGCAGCTACACAAGCAGGAGGTATACCCTGCAGTCGTAATTCACTCCAGGACCTTTAGATCCTACACCCCTAAACCAACTCTTGTGTTTAACCTTGTCCTGTTCTTACACACAACAGGTCAACACGCTCAGCCACCTGTTTGCACCTTCAAGACTTTCATGGACTATCGTCCTAGCACATTCAGTGGCACTGAAGGAGCCATTGGACTCCTCCTCTGGTTCGAGAAGCTCGAGTCAGTCTTCGAAATGTGTGAATGCCCTGAGGCTCGTAGGGTGAAGTATGCTCGAAGGCATTGCACTGACTTGGTGGAATGCGCAAGTTCAGATGCTGGGGTTGGCGGCTGCCAATGCCACCCCATGGAATGATTTCAAGGAACTGATTAAGCGAGAATACTGCACTCGTGATGACATCCACAAGTTGGAAGTGGAGTTCTTTAACCTGAAAATGACGGGGTCAGAGATAGAGGCGTATACGAAAAGGTCAAATGAGCTGCCATCTTGTGTCCAACTATGGTGGATCCTCCTATCAAGCGCATTGAGCTGTACCTCAGAGGCTTAGTACCAGAAATTCAAAGTCATGTGACATTGGCCAACCTTGCTACCATCCAGGATGTTACTCGTCTTGCTCATCGCCTCACAGATCAGGCAGTGGAACAGAACAGGCTGCCTAAGCGTATCGGTGCTACTGCTACTACTACTTCTGCTACTCCCAGTGATAACAAGCGAAAATGGGATGGAGCCTCCAGCAAGGGTTCGACATCAGTTCAGTCCCAGACACAGCAGCGAAAGATTGATGACTATCAGAGCCCTGGTCAGCAATCTTCTGGTAGTCAAAGGCAGGGTAGATATCGAGGAAACCTCCCGAAGTGCAACACATGCAACAGGCACCACAATGGTCAGTGCAATAGGGGTCGTTGTTAGAGGTGTCTCAAGATGGGTCATGAAGCTAAGGATTGCAGGAGCCCACGACCTGCGAGTCAGAACCAACAGAAACAACCAACAGCTCCACAGAACCAGCAGCAGCAACAGCAGCGAGGCAACAGGGGATGCTTTCAGTGTGGTGCTGAAGGCCACTTCAAGTGGGACTGCCCCCAGTTAAACCAGAATCAGAACCACAACAACAATAATTAGGGCAATGGGAACAACAATGGGGGAAACAATAATGACAACGGTGCTAGGGGTCGTGCGTTCGTGCTGGGGCAGGGTGAAGCAAGGAATGATCCTAACATAGTGATGGGTAAGTTCCTTCTCGATGACTTTTATGTTACTGTTTTATTTGATTCGGGTGCGGATACTAGTTATATGTCTCTGAGAGTTAGTCAAATGCTTAAACGTACACCAACTCCTTTAAACCCCAAACATGTCGTAGAGTTAGCCAATGGTAAAAGTTTAGAAGCCACGTACATAGTCAAGGGTTGTAACATCGCTTTAGCTGGTCAGACTTTCTCCATCGATCTCATTCCTATAGCCTTGGGTAGTTCTGACATCGTCATTGGGATGGATTGGTTGTCCCAACAGCAAGCAGAGATCCTATGCAAAGAGAAGATTGTTCGCATTCCTCGTTCCGGTCAGGAACCTCTCGTGATTCAAGGCGACAAGAGGGGTGCTGTGGTGGGCATCATCTCTTTCCTAAAAGCCCAGAAGTGTTTGCGAAAGGGCCACACCGCTATCTTAGCGCTTGTCACTGACGCATCAACAAAAGAGAAGAAAATAGAGGATATCCCAGTAGTACTTGACTTTCCTCAAGTGTTTCCTGAGGAATTACTTGGGCTACCGCTTCATCGCCAGGTCGAATTTCAAATCGAGCTAGCTCCTGGAGTAGCGCACATAGCTCGAGCACCGTATCGTTTAGCTCCATCAGAACTGGAAGAACTGTCCAAGCAATTGCAAGACAGTGGGTCACGCCTGTGTGGATCTAACAGGGGTTTCCCCGCTAGTGGGCTTAGGGAGTAGTGCTTTCACAGTGGGTCAGGCTGCTTTAAAAGCTGCTTCGGGTAAAGTGATCAAGCATGAGAAAGCGTGTCTTGACAACCAGCACGTGTTTATCCCATTTGCTTTTGATACTTTTGGTTTTCTGGCGCCAGAGGCTGTGGACCTACTTAGTCGAGTTCAAAGGGTCATGCATAGTAATGTTATGACCCCGAGATCTATGGACGTAGTTTTTAAAAGGCTTAGTTTTGCTATTCAAAAAGGGGTAGCGGCGCAGCTTGTTGCCCGTTTACCAACTATCTCGATGTAAATTATCTGTTTATTAGTACACCGTTATTGATTGCAAGAACTCTTGGATAAGGGTTTCATTCGCCCTAGCTCTTCGCCCTAGGGAGCCCCAGTGTTATTTGTGAAGAAGAAAGACAGTACCTTCAGGATGTGCATTGACTATCGTGAACTCAACAAGGTGACTGTGAATAATCGCTATCCTCTTCCACGCATTGACGACTTGTTCGACCAATTGCAAGGGTCGAGCTACTATCCGAAGATTGACCTGAGGTCAGGCTACCATCAACTGAGAGTCCGTGACGAGGACATCTCTAAGACAGCATTCAGGACTCGCTATGGACATTACGAGTTCCTGGTTATGCCTTTCGGATTGACAAACGCACCTGCGGTCTTCATGGACCTCATGAACAGGGTGTGCAAGCCTTACCTCGACAAGTTCGTTATAGTTTTCATTGAAGACATCCTGATCTATTCTAAGAGTCAGGAGGAACACGAGCAGCATCTACGACTTATTTTGGAACTTCTTCATACAGAGCAACTATATGCCAAGTTCTCAAAATGCGACTTCTGGCTTCGTGAAGTCTATTTTCTAGGCCACGTGGTAAACAAGGATGGGATTCATGTTGATCCATCCAAGGTAGACTCGATTAAGAACTGGCCTGCACCCCGTACACCAATGGAAATTCGCCAATTCTTGGGTTTGGCAGGTTACTACAGAAGGTTCATCAAGGACTTTTCGAAGATTGCGCAACCTCTCACCTCACTAACGCAGAAGGGCGTTACTTATCGATGGGATAATGCACAGGAAATAACTTTTCAGCACTTAAAGGATAGGCTCTAAAGCGCACCTATTCTCTCATTGCCAGAAGGCACAGACGATTTTGTGGTCTATTGTGACGCATCCATTCAGGGTCTTGGATGTGTGTTGATGTAACGTGACAAGGTCATTGCATACACGTCACGGTCAACTTAAGGTTCACGAACGGAATTACACTACACACGATTTAGAGCTGGGAGCTGTTATTTTCGCACTAAAGATATAGAGACATTACCTGTACGGTACCAAGTGCACTATCTACACCGATCACAGGAGTCTCGAGCATATCTTCAAACAGAAGGAATTGAACATGCGACAACGTCGATGGGTCGAGTTATTGAATGATTACGAATGTGCCATCAAATACCATCCAGGCAAAGCCAATGTTGTGGCTGACGCCCTCAGTCGAAAAGATACTGCACCTAGACGCGTGCGAGCATTACAACTTACCATCCAGTCTAGTCTTCCTGCACAGATACGAGATGCTCAGGTGGAGGCATTGAAACCAGAAAACGTCAGGGCTAAAGCCTTACGCGGCTCAAGGCAACGACTAGAACAAAAGGAAGACGACGCTTATTACGTAACAGGATGCATCTGGATCCCACTCTATGGCAATTTACGAGAACTTGTGATGGATGAAGCGCATAAGTCTCGCTGCTCGGTACATCCTGGTTCAGATAAGATGTACCACGATCTCAGAACTATGTACTGGTGGCCAAGCATGAAAGCTCACATAGCAACTTACGTTAGCAAGTTTTTGACTTGTGCGAGGGTCAAAACCGAATACCAGAAACCATCGGGCCTACTCCAGCAACCAAAGATACCACAATGGATATGGGAGGAAATTTCCATGAATTTTGTTACTGGCCTGCCTAGATCTCAACGTGGGAATGATACTATTTGGGTGATCGTTGATCGACTCATTAAGTCTGCACACTTCTTAGCTATCAAGGAAACAGACAAGTTCTCTACCTTTGCAGACATTTACTTAAAAGAAGTGGTTTCGAGGCACGGGGTGCCAACCTCCATTATCTCCGATCGTGATGCACGTTTTACTTCAGAACTGTGGCAAGCAATGAACAAATCCTTTGGCTCTCGATTGGACATGAGCACAGCTTATCACCCTCAGACGGCTGGGCAGTCTGAGCACTATCCAAACTCTAGAAGACATGCTACATGCATGTGTTATCGATTTCGGCAACAGCTGGGAAAAACATCTCCCGTTAGTGGAGTTTTCGTATAACAACAGTTACCACACCTGCATTCAAGCCGCTCCATTTGAGGCATTATATGGGCGTAAATGCCGATCACCTCTTTGTTGGGCAGAGGTGGGTGATAGTCAGATCACGGGTCCAGAACTTGTAGTTGATGCAATGGAAAGAATTGCTCAGATACGACAACGAATGGCGGCAGCTCGTGACCGTCAGAAAAGCTACGCTGATAAGCGCAGGAAACCACTCGAGTTCCAGGTTGGGGATCGAGTGCTACTCAAAGTCTCACCTTGGAAAGGTGTAGTTCGTTTTGGCAAGCGAGGCAAGCTCAATCCGCGGTATGTCAGACCATTCGAAATCATAGAGAAGATAGGCAAGGTGGCCTACAAACTGGACCTACCAGCAGAACTCGGTGCAGTTCACAACGTTTTCCACGTGTCGAATCTGAAGAAGTGTCTGTCAGATGAGACCCTCATAGTTCCTTTGAAGGAGCTCACTATCGACGATCAGCTACGATTCGTCGAGGAACCAGTTGAAATCACAGACCGGGATGTTAAGGTCCTCAAGCACACCAAAATACCGCTTGTTCGAGTTCGTTGGAACTCCCGCGCGGCCCAGAGTTCACCTGGGAACGCGAAGACCAAATGAAACAAAAGTATCCCCAATTGTTCGCAAACAGTACAACCACTACTGAGGCTGAAGCTACTACGGAATTTCAGGATGAAATTCCAAACCAACGGGGGAAGGATGTGACACCCCAGGAAAACCAGGCAACTTAACTAGCTTCCTCAGTGAGTACGTACCAAATTTCGGGACGCAATTTCTTTCAACTTGGGGATAATGTGACAACTCGTATTTTAGAACTCATCTTTGTGTATAATGTAACTTATGTGGACCTTATGTGACTGTATGAACTTGGTTGATTAATTGAATGTTATGTTTGATATTGCGTTATGTTAATGTATGTAATGTTTGTATGAAATGTTGTCGCACAACATTAACCTCAATCGCACAACACACTCGGGCCACACATCCCTTCCGGCCCACTATGACTTGAATCCGAACCGAATGGGCAGCCCATTAGGGGTTTCGGCCACTCCCATATATAAACCAACACAAAACCTTGTTGAGGGTTTTGTTTCCTTATTGCTTGCAAAGCACAACACACACAAACCCTATTCTCTCCTTCTCTCCTCTCGAAGCCGACGGCAAACACTCCCATCTCTCAAAGCTTTCTTGCCCGGATTGATTCCATTCTTCTCTCAATCGGTTAGTGTTTATAATTATCGGTTGTATGTTTGATGATGTTATAATCTATATGTATTACATGATGATTCGGTGATGTCTTTTAATTAAACATGATATAAACGGTTGAACCTTAGTGTTCATGAAATCGGCTCACATGCATGTATTTGATAATGTTCACATTAATCAGATTTGTATGATAATGATCTAGAACCGAATAGATGCTAATCGGCTGTTATGTTTTCGTGCGTCAGATTGTTTGCTTGATCATGTTGAAAGCTTTTAGTTTGAATGTTTTATGATATGCTTGAAACATGATTATGGTTCATAGGAATTATTGGATGAAAACCTTGATTTGATCGATTAAAGTTGGAATAGAAACTGTTGGTGATGATTTGGTTGATTGGATGTCAATTAGGAAACTGTTAGAACGGTTTGCATGGTTTTAGGAAACCACATAACTGATCACACAAGATCAATCGCACAAGTGCAATCACACAAGCTCTTGAATCACACAAGAGCTCAATCGCACTGGTGTCGGGTCGCACAACACAGTCGCACAAGTCATAGAGTGCAACTGATTAAACACAGTGGACAACACAGCATATGCATGATCGCACATGGCTTGGGCCACCCACGAACGTTTGGACTATTGGGCCTTAAAGCCCAATATCCAGTCGCACAAGCTAACCCAATCGCACAAGACTAATTGGATCGCACAAGTTACTTTTCTGTTAACTGGTTGGGCCGTGTACATGTTGGGATTACTTATGTTTTAGGCCGGGTTTGGATTAGATCGCACAACCCATTGTGGATCGCACAAGCTATGCTGATCGTACAATAGGTTGGGACGTTTGTCTTTGGGCTCTATTATTGGATCGCACAAGATGACGGGGCTCGTATAAGTTAAACAGCCCAATCATCCGAGTCGCACAATGTGGGTATCATGTATGATTTTGACTGTTAACATGCTCTACGTGTTTGCCAAGATCAATACGTGTTCGTAACCTGTTAGCTTATGTGCAATACTTGAACGTAGACCTGACTTTGTATGGTAACCATGTTAGGACGTGGTTGGCCACATATAAATCAAGTGACCATTTTGTTTATCTGCCGAGCAAACCAATGTGAGTTCACACTCTTACCAAGGCATGGGATTCCCAAGGGTTGGGAATGGGTAAACGAACTAAACGATAATTACTACCATCCTCTGGGAGTAGGATGCCAAGATTTCACACTGGACCAAACCTCTATCATTTAAGTCCCTCATCATATCGACTTAATCGCCGAGGCCTATGGCGAGCGGGTTATTAGTTAATAACGCTATTAGGTTTAACAAACCTCACACCGTGTCATTCGAACGGGCGTGTACTAATGGACTATGGGCAAAGGGTCAATGCTGATAGACATTGACTTAGGGCACCTCTTACATTTTCGTAGTAGTCGATACACTCGGTCTAGTAACACATGGGAAGCCCCCACTAATCTTCGCACACATGTCTGGGAGACCGCGATACGAATTAACAGGAACACATGGTTTACGAAACGAACACTATAACTAAACAACCAACTGTGAACTCGCTCAACTTTGTTGTTGACTCGTTGTTACATGCCTTGCAGGTCGTTAGGTACTCTTGGAGCTTACAGAAGGAGGCGCGATCGTTGTGGGACATGGCAGTGTGTGCCATGCTAAAAACATTACTTTACTTCGTACTTAATACTTACATTGGGTTTTATAATTATGCTTCTGCTAAACACTTAACTATGTTTTGATTTGAAACACCTTTCATATTGTGTGGTTGAATTTTACTTATTACTTGTTAGGTTCAATATGATTGGTGGCTTGATCCTGGTCAGTCACGCCTCCAGGCGGTGATACTCCGCGTGTGGATTCTGGGGGTGTGACACGGTGACCTCAGCAACAAGGGCCACCTGGTTCTGCACTTCAGCCTTTCAAACAACAAAGAAAACACAATATATACACAAATTATCAAACGTACTCGTGAAAGCAATAGACAAGTTCAACAGAAAAGGCAACTCATACCTGGAGGCTCCCAACGGTCTGGTTTAAACGGGTGCGATAAGCATTCGCTTCTTCAAGAGCCTTAGAAACGCGGCCCTCCCTCTCCTTGGCCTCTTCAAGAGCCTTTGCAGCACGGGCCCCCACCTCTTTGGCTTCTTCAAGAGCCTTTGCAGCCCGGGCCTCTGCCTCCCTGGCCTTACCAGCAAACGCCTCAGTCGTGGCCTTATCCTTAACCAAAGCAGCATTCGCTGCCTTGACATTGGTCAGCTCCTGACGAAGATAAAACATTTTTTCATTCTGTTTCGCCCAAGATTCCTTCCAGCTCTTGCGCTCGTTAGAAAGTGTTTCTTTCCAACTCTTGCGCTCATCAGAAAGTAACTTGGCGAGAGTACGAACCTGTTTAAGCTCAGTAGTTGCAGCCCACTCGGTCTGCTTATGCTTCTCAAAGGCAACCTTATCCTTTTCGAGTTGCTCCGCACCCTCGCGAGCAGCTTTCACCAACTTTTCCGCCTCGGCCCGCAAGCGCGCAGCTTCCCCCTCCCTGCGGCCCAATGCCTGGTAGTCCGCCATAATGGCATTCGCCATTAAGGAACTCCCCATAAGCATGGAAGAGAGTTGGTAGATCCGGCAGCAGCAGCAGCAGCAGGAGGAGAAGGAGGAGCATCAAAGATAGAAAAATCTTTGTCTTGCGGTTCTGCAAACATCAATTACAAGTCCAATGGCAAACACTTGTAAAAGTTATGAACCACTTACCAGCAACAACCGCAGGTTTTCTCTTCTTCTCACCAGCATTCGCCATTAAGGAACTCCCCATAAGCATGGAAGAGAGTTGGTAGATCCGGAGCTCACGCGGCAAAGCGCGGGCTCGGTTAACTTCGAACGGGGTGCCCACGCCACCCAAAATCTCCTTGCAGAAGGAAGGATTATTTGAAATATCACCCCCCTGCATAACACTCCAAGGGGGGCGATGATAGTTCACAGCCCGGTCCTCCCTATAGGTGCGGTAGTAGTACTCCAATTCAGTCTCTCCAGGCTGAATAGGAGGCCCGCACCCCTAGAAGCGGAACCGGAAACCTTCTCGGTGGCAGGAGACTTGTGTTTTTCAGCATCAGTTTTCCTCTTATCACCATCCGAAAACCTTAGGTCCAAATCATCAGCATCATTTGGGGTGATCAGGTTATCAGAGAATCAACAGTATCAAAAATCTGAGAGGCAGCCTTCTCCACTGTATCCTCTGCCTGCACAGAGGGATCAGGCACCACCTTAACAAAAGGAACTGTAAATTCCTTGCTAACCCCCGCATCCGCAGCCGTGGCACGCGGGGGAGAAGCAGGAGCATCAAAGATAGAAAAATCTTTGTCTTGCGGTTCTGCAAACATCAATTACAAGTCCAATGGCAAACACTTGTAAAAGTTATGAACCACTTACCAGCAACAACCGCAGGTTTTCTCTTCTTCTCACCAGCAGGAACTCCCCATAAGCATGGAAGAGAGTTGGTGGTCCGTTTGATCTGTATCCTCGGACGTTTCTTTTCACCAGCAGCAGCAGCCTTCTCCTCTGGTTTTCTCTTCTTCTCACCAGCAGGCTTCGAACCGTAAAGGTCCCCCTACAGCCGCACCACCACCTGGAACACCCAAACCCTCAAGGGTGTCAGATACTACCACGTAATCCATGTATCTGCGGAAAGAAGAATGAGAGATACCTGCTGGTCGCTACACCAAAGGAGGAGCAACAGTAGCCTCAGGGTTTTTCTTGCGATGACCTTGCACGGCCTTCTCCGCATGCTTTTTCTCCGCATGTTTCTTATGGGCGGCCTTCGCCTCAAACTTGCCCAGAGCCCCAAGATTACCTGCGTTTAAACAATCAAGCAAGAAAATCACAAGGATGAACTTCTTTACAAAACAAAGAAGCTAGAAATTATACCTTTGCCTTGCAGCAATGGAGCATTCAGCACTCCGCGTTCAGGAATGCAGAAGTTGCCAACAATCTCCAGGTTAAAGCCTTCACGTTCCCCGCACGGAAGTAAATCGACCTTGCCCTCGAAGGTTGGATCAAACATCCTCCACAGCCGACAGCATCCGCTGATGGTACACATACAAATTAATAAAATATAAGGAAGCAAGGGAAGCGCACAAGAGTAAAATGCTTACCACCACTCTTTTCCCGCAAAACGGGCCTTGCCCTCCTATCCAGCCTGGTCAACATCATCCGCAACACCCAAAGCGCATTGTTGTCCAGCTTCTTGAGCTCAATAGCTTTCAGCCGTGGGAACCAACTCACTGTATCGGCATTAGGAAGAGCAATGTCTTCCGCAAGAATGGTCTCATTCACATTTCGAAAAGTCATCTTCGCGGCCACCGCAGCAGCTTTAACATAGAAGAACTTTGTCTTCCACTTCGTGACACCCTTGGGAGGGTTCATCAGCTTGGTACTCCCGTACCGTTGATTAAAGGAAAAGAACCCGGTGTTCACCGTCAGCTGGTAGAACCGCCAAAAATTTTCAACACAAACCTCTAAACCAAGAGCACGGAAGGTGTACTCAAAATTCCTGATCCGAAACATCCCGAATGGACTCAGTTGGGAGATATGAATATGATAGTGCTCTAACACCTCGGCAACAAACACCGTCAATGGCAGTCGGAGGTTGCCATCATAGAAGAACTTAGCCCACAGGGTGATGAATACCGCCGGAGCATCGACACCGGTGTCACCCTCTTGTGGGTAGGTGGCCCCAAACTCCCTGGGCATTTGAATACTGGTCATCAGGGTCTCAAATTGACCCTTTGACCACTTTAATACTGGTAGGCCACCGCCGGGTGCACCACCATCATCTTCATCTTCTTCAGCCGCTGCCGGCGACTGTTGTTCAGGGTTTTTACCCTCCACGTTATGAGGATTCGATGGTTCAGCCATAACACTGTTGAAAACAGAAAGTAGAAAACAAGCTCCCAAAGAACTTGGAAACCTCACCAGAAAATTCAAACAAATTGATCGGAGAAGATGAAGAAACTCTCCCTCTCACTGGGAAAATTTTGAAATTTTGAAACAAGTGAGGGGAAACCACAAACGGTTTCCCCCTTATATACTCATCGCAATAAATGCGGAGGGGTAACTGTATCATCACGTTCAAAAAGGATGAATTATGAGACGCCACGTGTTCAGCGACGGTTCCGCTGATGGTTACCATGCGCGCGTGGCCGCGCACGCGCCTGACAAAGGAGACGTTTACACTCCTGCTACAGTGCATTTATGACCTCGGGCAGTGCAAACGTCCTTTCATTTCAGCACATGCCAGGAAATCTCACCAACTTCCACCAACTCACACGTGCGCTCAACCACATATGCAACAAAAAGCGACAACATTATCGAAACACAAGCGGCATGCGGTTTCTCTGGTATTCCGCACCATAACCCGTACCGCATGTCGTTTTTTTACACCCCCTCAAAAAATAGGAAAAATATATTTACACTGTGTAAAGGGGATAAATCAATATCCACATATGCCCACCAGCACACGTGGAATATGCGGAGATGACACACACGAGCCCGTACAGGTGTGTCAAATGCTCAGAACCAGCGTTGTTCTTTGGAACAGGTAAACCGCATTGCCTTCATTCTCTTCAAGCTTCAAATCCCCGTTTCCGGTTCACAACCACAAAGGGTACGCAAACAGCTTCTCCGCAGGGAAAAAGGATGGGAATGTACGCGACCGCACATCAGCAACCCTGACTCCTGATCCTTCAAGAGCTACATCAAAGACAAACATTCCTTCGAAGCAAGTCTTCTGAAAAAGACCGCAGATACTCACGAGTAGCTGCGGCGAAACGCAACCCGCAAATGGTTGCTACGGAAGAGCCACGACTAAGTTATCACGCAAATGAACGAAGCTACTTCAAGGAAAACTGATTTCCATTGAAGCGTGAAGGAAAATGGCTACAGAACAAATGCAGACGAGATTCCAAATCAGCTAAGGAGACCTCGTTAAGCAACAAGCAGACGAACAGTGGTAACAAGTCTGCTTATGACTTTGTATGCCCCCTTATAAGCTGAATAGAATAAACAATGGTGGGCACAGCCATGCCTATAACCATGTTTATTTGACCATTATCCAGATTCGCATTGTTCGACCAAACACGGCCAACAATGCCAAGCAACGAGGTAATCGCAAAGGGCGTGCGGTTACTTGAGAGCTAATTGGAAGAACACGAAAACCCCACAAGGTAGGGTTCATCGTTAGATATCCAATTGCTGAACATAGAGCTTGAGCAAAGGCACTCACAACATTCCATCAGCTACCGCAGATACAACTAGAGTTGCGGCTGCGGATATCTTCCGTCACCGTTACAAAGGTTGGTTCGAAGCCCACTCTCTTCTTCATTCACCACCTCAAAGGTTGGTTTGAAGTTTGTAGACATCTTCAGCCACGATCTCAAAGGTTGGTTCGACACACCAACAGGTGGCACCCAACCCTGACAATAGTAGAAAACGGTAGACCATGCTACCAGATCAAAACCTTAGGCTGAGAATTTCGCATCAGACGAAACCTGATCACCGGTACGGAAGAGAAGTCACATGACTCTACCGGACCCCCAGGTTGATTTACGAAAAGCAAAAGCCATCTATATGGCCTAGAATCTTCTCCAGACTCCAAAGTACCTTCTAGACACCATAGTCCAGTACTCCTCCCACATGCAACTTGCATACAGAAACAACACTAGACTGGGGGGACTTGAAGGGGTATGGTCCCAGATCTCGCGCCAACATGACCGCGAGTGACCATTACCCTTATCAATACCCCCACTAGCTAAAGACTTATCTGAGTCCGTCCGGGCACGCGCGAACACAGAGGTCAAATCCATTCTACCCAATAATGGAAGAGGACTTACCTGGAGTATATAACGATGCGGTGCAGTGTCACACCCCCAAAATCCCACCTGCGGAGTACTACCGCTTGGAGGCGTGACTGACCAGGATCCAGCCACCAATCATACTGAACAAGCATATAAGTAGTTATAAAAGTTTAACCAATACAATTGGTGTTTCAAAACAAACAAGTTAAGCTGCAAGCGGAAGCATAAGTTTAAAGTTATAACATAAGTTCAAATGGTTTCAAGTTTAACATAGTACGCAGCAATCCGTGTCCCACAACGACCCCCCTCCATGCAAGCTCCAACTGAGTACCTATGGTCCTGCAAAGCATGTAGTAACGAGTCAACAACTAGTTGAGTGAGTTCACAGTTGGGTGTTCGTTTTAGTTGTTCGAAAACAGTTTTCCTTTAACTGGCATCCTGCCGTGGGGGTTACCCCATAGTTTAAAAACGTGACATGTTCATTCCCAGTTACTCCGGCATTCCAGCCGTGGGGGCTACCCCATGATAGTTATCAGGCATTTCGGCCGTGGGGGCTACCCCATGCGTACACTAGACTCGTTACCATATCGACTGCTGACTGTAGTCATGTTTATGTGCCCTGAAAAACATCAATGTCTATCATCATTGACGTGCCCCAGATCCATTAGTTCACGCCCGTCCTCTGCGGCACGGTGTGAGGCTTGTCAGACCTAAATAGCGCTATCTAACTAATGACCCGCTCGCCATTGGCCCGGTGATTAGTCGATACAAAAAGGAGGGACTTCGTGATAGAGTTTTAGTCTAGTACGTTTTATCCGTCCATCCGGACGAGGAATCACATTCCTGAACCACTGACGTCCTACCCAAGGAGGACGAGGAATCCACGTTTCTTAACCCCGTTCCCAACCCAGGGAATCCCATGCTTTGTAGAGGGTGTGAACTCACCTTGGTTTGCTCGGCAGTTAATCACAGAAAGTCAATTAAGTTGCAGGTAATCAATTAGGTCCTATCACAGGTATTATTCGTATCAGATTCAAGCCAAGCAGTGCACGTATGTTCAACACGTATTGTACACAGGTAATAATCATGGCAACACGTTTAGCACAAACAGTTCACAGGTAATAGTCAGATACAAACCCAGAGTCCAAGTGTGAGGCCCAATCAGTTGGGCTCGTGATAACAGGCCCAAACAACAAGTCAACAGTAGCACAGAAGTTCATAAGTCCGGCCCACTAACTTAGGCCCAAAAGTGTGGTCTCGAGTCGCAACCGGACTCGCAAGCATGGTCTCGAGTCATGCTGTTTGTGCTGATCATAAATGATTGCGAGTCGCAACCTATGTCGCAACCGTGGTCTCGGTTCATCATGCTAAGGTCTCGAGTCGCAACGGGACTCGTAACCTGTGGTCTCGGCTTGTCCTGTTATGGTTGCGAGTCGCAACCGCGTGGTCTCGAGTCGGAATGCTGTCGTTTTCATGCCCAGTGTTGATTCAGATATGGTCAGCTTAATGGTACAATGTAATCAGGCCCAAATCAGGAAACAACCAATAGAATTTCACTAACAAGTTTTCCTAATCAGGCTATTAGTAAAAATGGATCAAAGTCACAAGGGTTTTCACATCTTCAACCATCATTCAAATTGTTCTTCATATGTTCAAACACATTTATCAAGTTCTTCAATCATTCATCATGTTAATTCATAACATAAACAACACATATTCAACCAAAACTATGAACAACCATTAAACTCTTGAGCATAACACCACAAGCTTGGCTTTATACTAAGCCGATTACATGATATATGCAAACCGATTTCATGAATCATCAAGATCTAGTAGTTTAAACTCTAGTTAACACAAGATATCATAACCCATCATGCAATGTATCCGAAATCAAGATATATCAACCGATTTGTCACAATCATGCATATAGTTTCATCTTTTGACAACAAATAGTTATTTTATCAAACAAACATCTCATGTATGAACAACTTAGTTATGCAAACATAATGTCATAACATCACCAATCCAAGCACAAAACACAACAAAGATTACTAACCGGTTGAGAGATGGGAAAGGTGAACTCTAATGTTGATTCCAAGCTTGAGCCGACAATCCTAGTGCTAACCGATTGGATCCGAAAGATGAGGAGTGTTTGTGTTCTAGAGTTTTAGTGAGAGAGGATAGGAGAGTGTGTGTGTTGTGATGTTCAACAAAATGATAAAATAACTAAGTGTGGTATATATATATACTAGTTCCAAGTGGTGCACCCTTAATGGGTTTCGGGTGAGGGTTTACGGCCCAAATGGCCCAACCGGCCAAAGGCCCAAGTCGGCCTAATGGTTATTGTTCACTCGAGACCACATGGTCTCGAGTCGGGTCCTAGTCGTTTCGAGTTGGGTTCTCGGCTCGCATATAACACGTACATATATACATAACAAAGCACATATCACATTAAAGGTTCACGTTATCATTAAGTTTAGTCAGTCAACTAATCACATAACGTACAAGCAAGCTACATCGAGACACAACGAAAGGTTCTAGATTTCGAGTTGTCACATGCAGCACCACATCTGGTGTATGAAAGCAGTATAGCACAGCGATGCGGCCTAGCACCGCATCCTGTGAACACTTCTATCAATACAAGGGAGCTGGATAACAGCAACAGTCACCACAAGTGGCGATGCGGCCTGGCACCGCATCCCACAAACTTTGCCAGAAGGACAACGCGGAAACAACGGTAGTTACCGCAGGTAGAGATGCGGTGCGGCACCGCATCCTACACACAAGGCAAGTGGGACTGACAGTACAGAGCAAGTGGCACCAATGACAGTCGCCTGTCAGACCACACGTAAGCAACAGACTAACACTACAGTAGGACGTGGCTTCACCTCAACAACCGACAAGCCTGGCACACCTGCATAAGGGCTGCACGTCGTCAGTCTGTCCTTTCAGCTCCTCCTTCCCTCCTCGGCTATAAATACCGACCCCAAACCAGGTTTGAGGTATCTCTTCACAACTTCCTCACTACTACTACTATCACACTTTGCTTCCCAAGCAAATTACTGATTCTCACGCCGGAGAATGGTAACAAGGAGCACCCCTCACCCCATCCTCCTTGTTACGAGTCATGGCTTGTTTCCTTGTGCAGGAGATCAACCGGTGGACGATCCAGCCAGCGATCCTCGCGAGGAAGGGATTAACCCTTCTTGACGAGACCAGTGAGTTAACCCTGCCAGGTTAACCATTGTTTCATCAGCGTGGAATATATCAAGGGCTTCTTGCCAAAACCCATCGCTTTGTTGATTGTTATCTACAAGTTAGTAACAATAATAATAATATTTTGTTAGAAAAATATAGTGTACAAATAAATGTTGGTAACAATAATAATATTTTCTAACAAAAATATAATGTACAAATAATATTTAATAACAACAATAGTATAATGTACAAAAAAATAATTTTCTAACAATAATAATATTTTACCGATTATATGAGACGTTGAAGAGCTAATATATGCCTTCGCCAACGCCTCTTCCTCAATTTTTGACCATGACCGTTGTTGCTGTTTGGCGGCTGCGTCTTCTTTTTTACCCTTTCCCTTTGTATTTTTCTTTTTTGAAGGTTCAGGTTGCGTTTCTGGCACAACCTCTACGTCCTCATCTTCTTCCTTGATTTGTGTTGGACGTGCTTGTGGCAGTGCTTGATATGGCATATTTAGCGGGTTTTGCATTAGTTGCTGCATTTGATATGGCATTTGGTTGAACGAAATGTTGGGTTGTTGCATAGGGTATTGGTTTCGTTGGTTGAAAGCGTTGGGCATTTGTTGGTAAGTCGCAAAAGAGTTTTCCATTATGGGTGTGTAGCCGGGTGACGAAAACGTGAGTGAACTTGAGTTGGGATTATTTGAGTTGTAGGGATCCATAATTTTTTTAAGGTTGGGAGAAGATATTTTATAAAAATGAGTGAAAAGTGGAAGTATTTGGTAAAAAAATATGGGATGAAAAGTGGTTTAATTTATAGTGGTGGGGTGAACTTTATTATTGTTTTTTTTTAAAATTGGAATGTTACTGTTAGGGGGGGGGGGGCACCATTTCAAAAAGATGCTCCATCTCCAACGTCTCTTGGTGGACGAAGGCGTCGAGACGACCCCAAGGGGGTGGTGTGCGACAGCCCAAGACGCGGGGGGGGGGGGGGGGGGAGACGAGCCCCATACCTTGTGGTCTAATGATTTCTACATTTACAATTTTATTGAACCTTTATTGCATATTTTATATTATATATACTGGAATTTTGGTGGCAAAGTTTTTACCGACACAAAGTTAGTACCACAAAAGTTTTTTTATACTGTGGCAAAAAATGCCACTAAAACTAGTATTGATGTGCAACTAGGATTACTTTTTAAAGGCACAAAAAGTTGTGCCACAAAAGTCTTATTATACTGTGTCACAAAAAAGTGTCACTAAAAGCCTAAAAACTTTGTACGGCAAATTGAAAAAGTGCTACTAAAAGGCTTAGCGTCAGCGCTTCTAGTGTTACACTTTTTTTGTCCCGCCCATTCCAATAGGGGTCTTTAGTGGCACTTTTTTGCTTTTTTTGTGGCAATTTTTGTATGTCACCAAATGACATTTTTTGTAGTGCTCCTAAGAGCGTTAAGTTTTAGATCTTCAGCCAGATCATACCTGCAATCTACAAGTTGGTTCAAATGCCGGCTTACCTCCAGACTTCTCTACATCAGTTCGCTTTAAATCGTCTGGAAATTTCGCAGCTTCACAATAGTTTAGCCCAATCTTGGCCTCATCGCTCCATGCTTTTCAACCATCAGGTGGTTTACCTGCTTTTCCTATTTTCTTCGCCTTCACCTTTTCACAAATTCTTCGTATATCCCATGCATAGACCTATGACACTCAGTACCTTTCTCATCAGTAGCAACTGCTTCATATAAGTTATCAAAAATTTCGTAAGTAATAGATTTTGAATAAACATTAAAAATTAACTTACGATTTTCAGAACTCATTGTAATTAACCCATCTCTGCAGTTGATTTGGGCATTAGCAGTGTTCAAGAAAGGACATCCCAAAATCATTTTTTGTTGCTCGTTTGTCCTCGTAGATGCATAATCCAACACCAAAAAGTCTACTAGGTAAAAGAATTCACCCAACTGGATCATTACATCTTTAACAACCCCTCGCGCTTGCTTCCAAGTATTATCCGCTAATATTACATTCCTGTCAATGTCATGTAACGGTCCAAACTCGTACTGATCATACAAGCTTTCAAGCAGAATATTCATGCTCGCCTCATAATCCAATAGAACCTTATGGATATTCAGCTTCCCTACTTTAATAGGCAACAAGCGGTGCCCCAAACTCACTTTCCTCACCCTAGTGCATGCTTTGCAGATCTACAGGTACAACTGCAGACAGACGTTTCAAACGTGTGGAGTGTGTGTGGTTTGAAAAGTGGTACGTTTTGTACATTTGTTTAAATTGTGGTTTCTAACCGTGATAAGTTTATTTTACATTTCCGCTGCAAACATAAAGTACATTTTAAAAATTTTAAACTAAATTACCAATCGTATCATTTGGAATAATTTACACATTTCATAAACGGTTCAAAATAATTAGTGGTTTGATCCTAGGCGGTCGCACACCTCACGGTAATACTCCGCATTTGGAAATTTTGAGGGTGTGACATGTATCCAGAAATTGGAAAAGAGATTATAAATATATAATATTTCGGCTTAGTTCAGACGGGATCAATCCTTTTGGGAACATGAGCAGTCGCCATAGTATGTGGTCGGTTCTTTTATGCATCTACAATCTTCCACCGTGGTTATGCATGAAACGAAAGTACATTATGATGTCACTGTTAATTTAGGGTCCAACACAACCCGGCAATGATATTGATGTGTATTTGTCTCCTTTGATTGACGGCTTAAAAACTCTATGGAGTTCAGGTGTTGATGTGTATGATGCTTATATGAAAGAACGCTTTCAGTTGCGGGCCATGATTTTTTGCACTATAAGTGATTTCCAGCATACGGTAATTTGTCAGGATACAGTACAAAGGGTAAGAAAGCTTTCCCTGTTAGTGAAGAGGAGACAAGTTCAATATGGTTAAAAATTGCAAAAAAAAAAATGGTGTACATGGGACATAGAAGATCCCTTTTGGCTGGTCACATTTTTCGGAATAAAACGACTGAGTTTAAACGAAGCACCAAGCTCGGATCAGTGAGGAAACAATTTGATGCATTCTCACGAGTCGAAAAATTAACTACTGTGTTGGGAAAAAGAACTCGTCTTAACAAAAGAGCTATTGATAAAAAAAAAGCCGGTAAAAGAGCCATTATCAAAAAAGCCGATAAAAAAGCAATTGATACAAAAGCGATCGGGAAAAAAAAGTCACTTTTTTTGGGATTTACCTTACCGGAAGCATTTAGATGTTAGACATTGTCTAGATGTTATGCATATTGAAAAAAATGTATGTGATAGTTTGTTGGGCTTATTGTTAGACATTCCTGGAAAAACTAAAGAGGGGTTTAATATTCGTAGAGACATGGAGAAAATCGGAATACGTAAGGAGCTTGCCCCCGTTGAAAGAGACAACCGTTTATATCTGCCACCTGCTTGTTATACTATGTCAAAGGTAGAAAAGGAAAGTTTTGTAAATGTTTACGTGATATCAAGATTCCATCAACTTATTCGGCAAACATTAAAAGGTTGGTGTCAATGAAAGACCGTAAATTGCTTGGAATGAAGTCTCATGATTGTCATGTTTTGATGACAGATATGATTCCCATCGCTATTCGTGGAATTTTACCAGATAAGATCCGGCATACAATCACAAAGCTTTGTTTGTTTATTAACAACATCAACTCAAAGGCTGGATGAATGGCAAAAGGACATTACCGTTACCCTTTGTGAACTAGAGATGTACTTTCCACCATCATTTTTTGATATAATGGTTCACCTAATATGTCATATCGTATAAGAGATTAAGGCTTGTGGTCCTGTATTCCTACGATATATGTACCCTTTTGAAAGATATATGGGTTTCTTAAAAGGTTATGTAAGAAACCCAAATCGACCTGAGGGTAGTATTGTCGAAGGATATACTTGTGAAAAGGTGACTGAGTTCTGCCAAGGTAATTGTATCACAACAAGTATAATATATTCCAATATTTTATATACATATTAGTGTTATTAAGTATAACTTACAATACAATATTTTGTTTTTTTCACTGGCTATTTGGAAGGTGTCGAAAGTGTTGGTGTCCCTAAAAGTCATCATTCGGGTCAACTTGATGGTAAAGGAGTAGTTGGTATGAAAACATATAAGCCAAATCATGATAATTTACAACTAGCACATTTAGTTGTCCTAAAACACATGACATGTCTTTCTCCATATGTTGATGAACACTTGAACACATTACGGTCGACATACCCGGGTAAGGAACAAATGTGGTATGTAACGAAGCATGACAAAGAGTTTTCGAGGTGGATGAAAAGTAAGGTAATGGGAGCTGATATTCATAAAACGGTGAAAAGGTTAGCACAGATGCACATGGCCCTAACTTTAAAAACGGTGACCGTAATGTGTTCAAGTGTTCATCAAAAATGCCACGTAGACTGCCACATCAGCTGCCACGTCATCAAAAATGCCACATCAACTGCCACGTCATATGACACATCAGCTAAAAGGGCCACATCAGATGCCACATCAGCAAATTTTTAACCTAGTTAGTGTTTTTTTAACTGGAGTATTTTACAAACAAAAGTGAATAGTTTGGATTATTATTGTTGATTAAATGACTTGGGATTATTATTGGCCAATAACAGTGAATGGGATTATTTAAATCCAATTTGCCTAAAAAATAAGATAAAATCGGATTAAATTAGAGTAGTTGAATAGTCGGTACTGTTGCAAGACTAAATGTCCTAATTCAAGAAACTGAATTGTTAGATCACAAACAATGCAACCAAATTATAATCACATCCACATTAACCTAAACTTCAAATAGACAGTATAAACACTAATTGTTTAAAGTAGCAGTACACTTACAATTTTGGTCCACATCAAGAATCAGCGGGTGTTAGCGATTGTATTGACCAGAGGTGATATCGGTTCGAATTTCTATAACCCGATTCAACAATTTGATGCATTCTCACGAGTCGAAAAATTAACTACTGTGTTGGGAAAAAGAACTCGTCTTAACAAAAGAGCTATTGATAAAAAAAAGCCGGTAAAAGAGCCATTATCAAAAAAGCCGATAAAAAAGCAATTGATACAAAAGCGATCTGGAAAAAAAAGTCACTTTTTTTGGGATTTACCTTACCGGAAGCATTTAGATGTTAGACATTGTCTAGATGTTATGCATATTGAAAAAAATGTATGTGATAGTTTGTTGGGCTTATTGTTAGACATTCCTGGAAAAACTAAAGAGGGGTTTAATATTCGTAGAGACATGGAGAAAATCGGAATACGTAAGGAGCTTGCCCCCGTTGAAAGAGACAACCGTTTATATCTGCCACCTGCTTGTTATACTATGTCAAAGGTAGAAAAGGAAAGTTTTGTAAATGTTTACGTGATATCAAGATTCCATCAACTTATTCGGCAAACATTAAAAGGTTGGTGTCAATGAAAGACCGTAAATTGCTTGGAATGAAGTCTCATGATTGTCATGTTTTGATGACAGATATGATTCCCATCGCTATTCGTGGACTTTTACCAGATAAGATCCGGCATACAATCAAAAAGCTTTGTTTGTTTATTAACAACATCAACTCAAAGGCTGGATGAATGGCAAAAGGACATTACCGTTACCCTTTGTGAACTAGAGATGTACTTTCCACCATCATTTTTTGATATAATGGTTCACCTAATATGTCATATCGTATAAGAGATTAAGGCTTGTGGTCCTGTATTCCTACGATATATGTACCCTTTTGAAAGATATATGGGTTTCTTAAAAGGTTATGTAAGAAACCCAAATCGACCTGAGGGTAGTATTGTCGAAGGATATACTTGTGAAAAGGTGACTGAGTTCTGCCAAGGTAATTGTATCACAACAAGTATAATATATTCCAATATTTTATATACATATTAGTGTTATTAAGTATAACTTACAATACAATATTTTGTTTTTTTCACTGGCTATTTGGAAGGTGTCGAAAGTGTTGGTGTCCCTAAAAGTCATCATTCGGGTCAACTTGATGGTAAAGGAGTAGTTGGTATGAAAACATATAAGCCAAATCATGATACTTTACAACTAGCACATTTAGTTGTCCTAAAACACATGACATGTCTTTCTCCATATGTTGATGAACACTTGAACACATTACGGTCGACATACCCGGGTAAGGAACAAATGTGGTATGTAACGAAGCATGACAAAGAGTTTTCGAGGTGGATGAAAAGTAAGGTAATGGGAGCTGATATTCATAAAACGGTGAAAAGGTTAGCACAGATGCACATGGCCCTAACTTTAAAAACAGTGACCGTAATGTGTTCAAGTGTTCATAAAAAATGCCACGTAGACTGCCACATCAGCTGCCACGTCATCAAAAATGCCACATCAACTGCCACGTCATATGACACATCAGCTAAAAGGGCCACATCAGATGCCACATCAGCAAATTTTAACCTAGTTAGTGTTTTTTTAACTGGAGTTTTTTACAAACAAAAGTGAATAGTTTGGATTATTATTGGTGATTAAATGACTTGGGATTATTATTGGCCAATAATAGTGAATGGGATTATTTAAATCCAATTTGCCTAAAAAATAAGATAAAATCGGATTAAATTAGAGTAGTTGAATAGTCGGTACTGTTGCAAGACTAAATGTCCTAATTCAAGAAACTGAATTGTTAGATCACAAACAATGCAACCAAATTATAATCACATCCACATTAACCTAAACTTCAAATAGACAGTATAAACACTAATTGTTTAAAGTAGCAGTACACTTACAATTTTGGTCCACATCAAGAATCAGCGGGTGTTAGCGATTGTATTGACCAGAGGTGATATCGGTTCGAATTTCTATAACCCGATTCAACAATTTGATGCATTCTCACGAGTCGAAAAATTAACTACTGTGTTGGGAAAAAGAACTCGTCTTAACAAAAGAGCTATTGATAAAAAAAAAGCCGGTAAAAGAGCCATTATCAAAAAAGCCGATAAAAAAGCAATTGATACAAAAGCGATCTGGAAAAAAAAGTCACTTTTTTTGGGATTTACCTTACCGGAAGCATTTAGATGTTAGACATTGTCTAGATGTTATGCATATTGAAAGAAATGTATGTGATAGTTTGTTGGGCTTATTGTTAGACATTCCTGGAAAAACTAAAGAGGGGTTTAATATTCGTAGAGACATGGAGAAAATCGGAATACGTAAGGAGCTTGCCCCTAAAAGTCGTCATCCGGGTCGACTTGATGGTAAAGGAGTAGCTGGTATGAAAACATACAAGCCAAATCATGATAATTTACAACTAGCACATTTAGTTGTCCTAAAACATATGACATGTCTTTCTCCATATGTTGATGAACATTTGAACACATTACGGTCGACATACCCGGGTAAGGAACAAATGTGGTATGTAACGAAGCATGACAAAGAGTTTTCGAGGTGGATGAAAAGTAAGGTAATGGGAGCTGATATTCATAAAACCGTGAAAATGTTAGCACAGGGCCCAAACTTTACGGTTAAATATTACCAAGGGTATGACATTAACAGTTATACGTTCTACACCAAAGAGCAAGATCTAAAAAGTACAATGCAGAATAGTGGAGTTACAATAATAGCATCAGCCATCGAATTCGATAGAGTGGATCATATTATACAAGAAATTTGGGAATTGGACTATTATGATTTCATTATTCATGTGTTCAAATGTATGTGGGTGAATAACCGTACAAGTGTTAGAGTTGATAAATATGGTTTTAAACGTGTTGACCTTACAAGTATTAATGGCTATGCATCTGAGCCATTCGTTCTTGCTAGACATGTTACACAAGTGTTCTATGTCAATGACCCGAGCAAACGAACACACCACATCGTATTACAAGGTAAACGGCGGATTCTTGGGGTTGATAATGTCGTTGACAAGAAAGAATATGACCATTTTGATGATCTACCACCATTTTCTGTTGGTATCGAACCGGGTAACTACCATAACATTAATGGCACCCATACTTACGACCTGACCACACCGATGGGATATATGTTGAGTAAGGCGTGTTTGATTATTTGTGTTAAAGTTCGTTAAAGTTCTATCATCGACTAACAACCCAAATTAGTGTTTTGATTATATCATCGACTATTTTTTGTTTTTTAGTTTAAATGGATTTGATTTTCAAATTTTTTTTTGAACAGCAAAATCACTTTATATATATATATGTAAAGAGCCAGCAAAAGACTGGGAACAAACAAAAGACGAAACAGAAACAACAAAAAGACAACAGACAAATTACAACAGATTGGCAATATCAAAAGTCTTCCAATTCTCCCATGAAGGCTTCTTGAGCTTGAATCTATTGCAAATTCACAGGAACGCATCTTCCTTAATGAACTCCACCGTCTTGTTAACTGGAATGAAAACTCCATTTAGAACCTTTTCATTCCAGACTCTCCACAGCCTCCAAATAGTACAGCTCAAATGAAAGGATGTATTATATATTTTGGTTTCACTATTTTCAATTAATACAGCTAAAATGAAAGGATGTATTATATATTTTGGTTTCACTATTTTTATGATTTCAATAATACAACAGCTCATCCATTACTTCATTTATTATAGCTGCGGCGGCGCTCGCTCCGACTTCGCTCGATACGGCGGCTGCAGCGGCTGCACTCGATGTGGCGCTATGGCTGCGCTCGCTATGGTGATGTTGCAGTTGTGATCCCTGCGGCGCTCGCTGCGACTGCGCTCGATACGCGGTTGTGGCTGCGCTCACGGCGTGTGGCGGCTGCGCTTGATGCAGCGTATACGGCCATTGCGGCGCTGCGCTCGATGCAGCGGATACGGCCGTTGCGGCGCTGCGCTCGCCGTACGTTGCGGCTGCGCTTGATGCAGCGTATACGGCCGTTGCGGCGCTGCGGCTGCGCTCGATGCGGCCATCTAATGGCATTGTATTAGACAAGTAACTTAAAACTCGGCTCACAACCGTCCTTACCACTTCTGCTTCATCCCTGCGATAGACAAACACGAGAGTTAGTCACAAGAAGAATCTTGCCCGTTGCGTTAAGATGCTTAAGTACTATGACATCTTCCAATATACAACATGGCAAAATAACTTTAAAACGGTAATGTTAAAAAAAACCCTACTTGTCTTTTGTCACATGCATTCCAGCGAGAGCTCCCACTTCTTTGAAAGCAGCTCTCCACATATTCACTGTTCCTGGTGCAATTTGGGTATTGGCATCATGATCGGAAAATGCTTGTTCAAAACAGTTGCTTTGATGGCGCACGTCACAAGGAGTTACATGGTAAAAAATAGGAATAACAGTCAGCATTCCTAGTTTCATGCAATCAACAATCTCTGCAAGTTCCTGCAAACACCATTTTGACGTTGCGTATTGTCTAGATAAAATCACAACCGCAATTTTTGATGCTTCTATTGCCTGTATGAGCTCGGGAGCAATCGGCTTTCCAAGCTCAAGGGTCATGTCATCTTTGTAGGTTCTGATACCGTTTTGAATTAAGGTGTCATATAAATGGCTGGTGAAAGTCATACGAGTGTCCTTCCCGCGGAAGCTCATGAAAACATCATAACATTGTGATACTGTTGTTGAAGATGATGATGATGGATATCGCCGCATCTGCAGATCTCACCATAATTAGCTACTACTTATGAACAATCAAAAGCGTGAATTATAATCACAAAACCTAATGGTGGAAGTGTGAAACTGACCATGGAAACGGTAGCTGGTGTAATTCAGGGCGCCCGTGGTGCGGAATTTGCGGAAGATGTGAGGAAATAGCAGAGACTTAAAATCAAAATGATCATTGCTCTGCTTTTTATGCAAGTGGGTTTGGATTGGTGGTTGAGAACATTGAAATTTCGTTATAAAGGCTATGAAAGTACAATTATTGGTCCCAACTAGGCTATAAACGAAGTAAACGTTTACTGAACTATGACTCAAGTTATTTTACGTTCATTTGTTAATAAACTAGGTGTTTGCCGATTAGGTATGGTGGAGTGGTTAGGGAAAAACTTGATGTTCCTTGTGACATCGGTTTGACTCTCACTCTCCCTGTTATTTTCTGCGGCATTCAGGTGAAGGGCGAATACGGGTGACGCCGGTTCATCTTAGATGGGAGACAAGGTTTTATCGATTATTCCACTTTCATGCCTTCAGGCGGGTCGAGGTCGGGTTTACCTGCATCTGGGAGAGTCAAGGGGCTTGTGGCGGTCGAGTAGTTGACCTTGGACACAGTGTCCGGTGTCACGGTAGTTGGCATGTCGTTCAAAAAAAATAAACTAGGAGTTTTCTTGTCGCGCCACGTCATTTTTACATGTGTTTTGCCTTTTCTACTAACACTGCTTTAAAATTATAACGATAAGGTGTACGTTTTTCTCGTGCAATGCGGCAGGAGGTTGGACATTATAGGTTTGGGTGGTCGAAAACAATCAAAGCGAACATCTATATCGTTTTGATGATAGCAAAATATCCGCAACAGTGGCAGATATAGAAGAAAGATTCAGGGGTATCCCTAATTGTTTTTTAATAAGAGAATAAAGTGTTTGATTTTTTTTGGGAAGTTTTTTTTAAATAATGTCAAACATTACCCTATATATTAAAAAACCAAATGAATGAACAGTAACATAACATATTAAATTTAAAAATAAAAACCCTATATATTAAAAAAAACAAATGAATGAACAGTAACATATTACCCTATATATTAAAAAACCAAATGAATGAACAGTAACATAACATATTAAATTTAAAAATAAAAACCCTATATATTAAAAAAACAAATGAATTAACAGTAACATAACACATTAAATTTAAAAATAAATTTAATAGTAACATTACTAAGTGATTAGCAAATAGTATCGGGTACCGATACCGGTATTAAATTTATTAAACCGGGTATATTTTCGGTACCGGTTCGGCATCGTTATTCACCGGTTTTTACCCTCAAAAATCATGTAGCAATGCAAGTAATTGCATCGTTTAGATTACTTACACACGGTAAGTAAACTGTATTTCGTTTGAATGAGGTTTTACCGAACCGTACCGTACCAGGTATATTCAGTACCTGTACCCACTTTTGGGGATTTCGGTAACGGTATTTTCGGTATCGGTTGGTACCGAGCTCAACAAATCTTGTAGCAATGCAAGTAATTGCACCGTTTAGATTACTTTTCATACACACGGTAAGTAAACTGTATTTCGTTTAAATGAGGTTTTATATACACAACAACTTATTTTGCTTTCTTTTTTGTCCTTTTTTTAGTGAATGAATTGTAGCATGTAAAATTAACTTGGATATTTAGATTATTGATGATCAAATCGTATCAAATCCTGTAATCAAACCGGTATCGTATCGGTACCAAATTTACTGTACCAAATCATTTTCGGTACTAATTTGGTATCCACCTTTTGGCGTTTTCAGAATCGTTAGTTTCGGTTCGACACCGGTCTAGCACCATACCTGTATTTATTGATCTTACCCTTCAAATACCATACTGTATTGTACCGAGTAATTACGGTGCCGGTACCTAATTTCAAGATTTTCCGGATCGGTAATTTCGGTGCCGTTATCGTACCGAGCTCATCCATATTTTAACGTGTTAGCAACGTAATAAATTAACATAAAACAACCGAAATTCCAACGTGTAAGACGTGTGGGTCCTATTGTTATATATTAGGTTATTTAAAATCGTTTTTTTAGGACGGAGTGACTATCCTTACCACGTCATTTTTATTTATATTTTGATATTCGGTATTTGCTTGCCGTTGTTGACACACATTTTGCAGTCATTGGGTCCCTGCCATAACGTGCGGGTGGAAAATAAACTAGTATTATTAATAAGAGAAGAGTTATACACGAGACTATAATCCCTCGATCTCCTAAAATCAAGGATTGAAAATTAAGCAGTGGCATTTATGTAATTAACATAATCAAACAACTGAAAAAAAAAAAAACAAATATGTAAAGGGTATCATAGTCTTTTTACAAGTGAACTATTTCCCCTTAGATTTTCAAACATCTACACTTTTTCATACGTTAATACGTTTTTTAAATTACACCGTATTAACGAACATTTCATTCTCTTTAACTCGAGCAGCCTAATAGTTTTTGCAAAAAAAGTTACAAACATGATTACGTGATTTTGAATACACAACACATGACTATGTGATTACGTGATTTTGAAACCCATTACGTAATGTTATTTCATTATAATATTTTATGTGAAACCTCACTAAGTGATTATGTAATTATGTAACAATAGTTGACTATGCATTATTGAAATGTATAATGATGTAATAAGCATAATTGTAATAACATTTATAACAAATCATATTGAATGTGTAATCACGTAATGGATTTATATTGAATGTGTAATCATGTAATGGATTTCATTATAGTATTTTGGTATTGAAATGTGTAATCACATAATAAGCATAATTATAATAACATTAGTTATAAAATCATATTGAATTTGTAATCACGTAATGGATATATATTGAATGTGTAATCACGTAATGGTTTATGTTGAATGTTTAATCATGTAACGGGTATTCACAATCACGTAGTCATGTGATGGGTATTCAAAATCACGTAATCACATAGTGAACTAATGAGGCATTCAAAATCATGTAATTTTTTTTAAGAAAACTATAGCAATAGGCTGCTCGAATTAAAGAGAATGAAATGGTTTTTAATATGGTGTATTTTTTTTTTCAAAAATATTAATGTATGAAAAATTTATAGTCGTTTGAAAATAAAAGGGGAAGTTGTTCATATGATAAATGACTAAATTACCAAACAAACCAATGCCACTTGTCTTCCTCTCTTAGTCGCGTAGGTCTCGTACAAATCTTTTGTCATGTACATGATCCAAATACTTATCTATACTTTCTATAAACGGAGAAATCCCAATGACATAAGAAATGCTGATGTGGTATCTAGAGAGGCTGTCCAACAATGCTTTTCTTATGTCATTATTGCATCATAAGTCTTAATATATAAAATCACTTTAAAATCTATTTAAAACACTGTCATCAAACCTCTGCCCATATACATGTATTCATGCATAAGAAATTGAAACCTCCGTCATCAAAATCTCTGCCTAGATTCAAAATTCAAAATTCTGGCTCCAGATTCAAAATTCAAACCATACACATATACATACATAACACAACTGATTCTGACTCCACATTCAAATTTCAATTTATCTCTCTCACTCATATCCGTGAGCAATCTCTCCCTCTCTCTCTCAAATGCAGAATTTCCATATTCAGTCGGTTCATCTCCGATACAGATCTTTGTGGTTCACATAATTCTTCGAACATCATTGTTGCAACATCGTTGAGAGTATGTTTTTTTTCTGTAATCTGGAATTTTAAATTTTGAACTGATCTACTAATTATCGCTTTATATTTTAGCCTAATCAGATGTTTGAAATTCATACAATTAGTTGCGGGTTATTTTAGGTTTGTGGATTCTTTTAAACTGTTGATAATTTTTATTGTAAAGTATTAATATATTTCAGCTTTGTTTTCTTCGAGCAACCAGTGGTAAACTCTTCTGCATTGTTCTTGAAGTCTGATGTAGGAGAGTGGAGGACTTCATGAAGCAATCCAATGCTGCTCCAGGTTTTCTTATAATTATTATCACTGATGATGTCGATTTTTCTGTTTAGTACTTCATCAGCTCTGTTTTCTTCTAGCAACCATCTAGAGAATTGCATTTTAACATCGTTGTGTCCGACCAGTGGTAGAAGCATGTGTTTGCTATGTAGAGTATTGTTGGTGTTGCAGATTTTGATTCGTTTTTTGAGAGGACAGGTTTTTAAAAGACAATTGTTGATGTTTTGAATCAAACTAATCATCAGTCTTTTATAGTGTTTAAAATGCATCTTTATGGTAAATGAAGAGGTTAATCATAATTATGATAACCTGTTTTTTTTACGCCAGAGGTTTAAAATTTGTCCTTTCGGTTTCTTAATATGTCACACCCCAACCGATGGCGGAAACACCGGGGCGCGACACTGAGCGAAACAGACTGTCCAGAAGTTTCCATAACAACTATATATTTACCAGATATTTAAAGCAACATGTCCCATACCATGTCATAAATGATAATACAATTACTACAGAAAGATCTAGTCAAATTGTTCTGTTCTGACAACTCAGATTCTTATTACAGACAATTGTTTATTGGTTTCTATACCTTCCCTAGCCTCGATTTCATCACCGTGCAATTAAGCATCCTAGCAACTTAAGCACCTGCCACATACGTTAAAGTAAAAGTCAATACACATAGTGTAAAGGTGAGCATACAAGTTTGATAATAGCATATAGAGTTCGAAAGCGTTACGCATAACTAGCACGTACACAGAGTGAAACGAGGTATGTTAGTTATCGACATGAAACTATCGATACCAATGACTGCGGGTTGACTGCCCAAGGCAGTTCGCGATACATACTCACCACTGTGAGCCATGTAGGTAATTGTCCTTAACAACCCCCGAGTGAACGGGTGCTGAGTCCAAACTAATGTGTTCGATTTGATTTTGTATATGTAAAGTATGTAACACCCAAAAGTGCGTAAAGCAAAAAGGGATCGAGTATACTCACAGCAATTGATGGATTGAAGGGAGCGCTAGAGAGTAGGGTTAGCCTGATTAGAACGATAGCATAATGATAAGTGACGCGCAAAACGATACAAGGTATAAGTGGGTCGGTCAGCAGGTCGATCGGAATGAGGTCGATACGAAAGTCGATATCACGACTTGGCGGGAGTCCGGGAAGATCATCAGGGAACACATTAGGAAATTCACGAACCACAGGAACGTCTTTCACTTCTGTCTTTCCTTTCTTTTCATTCTCTGCTACTACAATGTTAGCCAAGAAAGCTCTATATTCCTTGCGGAGATACTTGCTGGCTTGGACACATGACATGAGTTTGAGACCTTTCGAAACAGTTTCACCATAGACACACAATAATTCACCATTCGCGAGCGAGAATCGAATCATCTTATAGAAGCACACAACTTCAGCATGGTTTTCGCAAAGAAAGTCCATGCCTATTATGACGTGAAACTTCCGAGTTGCATCGGGATAAGGTCGATTGGGAAGATGTGATTGTTAAGCTCAAGGGTACAATCATGAAGAACAAAATTAATGGTGACAGATCTTCCGGTGGCGACTTCTACATCGAATGTCGAGGGGAGATGGGAGCGCTTACGACTAAGGAGCTTCACGAATTCAAACGCTACAAAGCAGTTATCGGCTCCAGTATCAAACAAACATGAAGCATAAATACCATTCACAAGGAACGTACCATTGACCATGTTGTTGTCAGCCTGGGCTTGACGCACATTGATGTTGAAAGTTCTGGCACGTGCGGCTTGTTGCTGCTGCTACGGCTGTTGCTGTTGGTGAGGCTGCTACTGCTGGGGCTCTTGTTTCACAACCCTGTTCGGGCACATGTTCGCAAAGTGGTTGGGATTACCACATGTGAAGCAGACTCGGGCGTTGTCCGCGGGTGCCTGAGCCGCTTGTTGGCCTTGTGGGGCTAGGAGTAGAGCTTGATGAGCAGTGGCTTGAGCTAGCGCTTAACGAGGACCAGTACGGCAGTTGACAGGGAAGTGGCCGTACATATTGCAGTGAGCATAGAAACGGCAGGCGAGACCCACCGGGTGATGATAAGTGCATGTTGGGCAGACAGGGTGGGGGCCTGTGTATGCGCACTTGGCAGGCGGTGCATAGGTGATTTGTGCTGGACGGTGGTGTTGAGACTGCTGCTGAGCCGATACGGCTTAAAGTGGAGCAGCAGTGGTGGTGGCAGCACTTCTTGTTGCTGGAGTTGCTGTTTTTTGGTCTTCTTCTTGCGGCTTGAGAACTTTTACGCTTGAGCGGCGGCGGTTTCAGCGGTTGGTGCTGCGGTGGCTTGGTACAGGTACTTCGAAGTTTTATCCCAAAAACCAGCTTTTACCCGCTTGTCGTTGATTTCGGCGGCAAGTAAGTAAGTTTCTTCGATTGTTTCTGTCTTTGCGGCATGCACAAAATCCGTAACACAGTTGGGTAGAGCTCGGATGTACTTCTTGATTGCCATGTCGGACGTCTTCACTTGATCGGGACAGATGATGCTAAGCTGCTTAAAGCGAGCAGTCAGGGCAGCGTTGTCACCTTCCTTCTGCTTAATGTTCCAGAATTCGTCCTCCAGCTTTTCGCGTTCATGGGGAGGGCAGAATTCGTCCATCATGATGGCCTTCAACTCTTCCCACGTCAGCTCATAGGCTGCATCATTTCCGCGTTTGTTTCATTCGGCCGTCCACCAGTCTAATGCGCAGAACTGGAAGATGCCGGTAGCGTTTAGAGTACGGAGATTTTCCGGACATCCACTCTGGCGCAGAGTGAATTTGATGGAATCGAACCATTGAAACATAGACATTGGGCCATCTTCTCCAGTGAATACCTTCGGACCGCAAGCCTTGAACTGCTTGAAGCTGAAAGCAGTCTTGGTAGCAACTTTAGGAGCATCGGTTCTGGACTCCTCAGACGATTTGCTAACATTCTCGTAAATCTCACTCACGATCTGAGGCACAACCTTGGCCACTTGTTTAGCGAGGATGGCAGCAAGGCGTTTGTCCCTCTGTTCTTGGCAAGTGAGTCGTGGTGACGGGGTCCAGATGATGGTCCAGTTGACATTGTCTGCAACAGACATCGTCATAGGTCTCAGACACGGCATAAATCGAATCTCACCTCACCTCACACGTCTAATACTTACTAAAGCTCAGGAACACACATAATCACGTAAGCACATAGGCACAAAGTCACAGATTCACATAGAGATACATAAGCACATAAACACGTAAGCACGTAGGGCACAGAAGCACAAAAGCACATACGCATGTAACCACAGAGGTAGTCAGAAGACAGAAACCTATCATTTAAAGTTTGCGACCGTTCGAATATAGCGGTTACGAATAACATAAAAATCGAAACACATAAAAATCAAGAAAAAGATCGTCTGCGGCTATTAGACATTGACTATCCAAAGTGATTCGACTATTCTCAAGGACTTGTCGTTCACATTTTGACTTTCAGGACCGTGCTTCTGCCTCGATTCTTGGGCGTTCGGCACGCATCCCTTTAGTCATATCGTGACTTCAGGTCGTTGGATTCCGTCGAAACTTTGGTGAGAGTTTTGGAAAACCAAGTAAAATTCAGAAGAAGTCGTTAAGGTTAGGGTTTCACCCCTAGCTTAACAACTTTGTTCCTGTTTTAATAAAAATAGAGACAAAAATCTACGCTAAAGTATGGATTTCACTCCTGATTCAATGCGAATTCTCGCGTTTTATAGATAAATACAGATCAAACAAGCAATTTAATCGAGAGTTTGCGGATTTCACACCAAATCTCGACTTAATAGCTTATTCACAATTGAAAATTCGAGTGCAGTGATCGCGTAGCGTAGGCGAGAATAGCGTGGAATAGCAGTAAGGTCATACATAATCCCTACTGGACATGCATGAGTCGGTCTATTGGGTCCTAACTATAGACTAGGTCTCTAAGACATCGACCCGGACTAGGTCGAGTCTTGCCTAATTCCCTATAGTTATGGCTCTGATACCAATCTGTCACACCCCAACCGATGGCGGAAACATCAAGGCGCGACACGGAGCGAAACAGATTGTCCAGAAGATTCCATAACAACTATATATTTACCTGATATTTAATGCAACATGTCCCATACCATGTCATAAATGATAATACAATTATTACAGAAAGATCTAGTCAAATTGTTCTGTTCCGACAACTCAGATTCTTATTACAGACAATTGTTTATTGGTTTCTAAACCTTACCTAGCCTCGATTTCATCACCGTGCAATTAAGCATCCTAGCAACTTAAGCACCTGTCACATACGTTAAAGTAAAAGTCAATACACATAGTGTAAAGGTGGGCATACAAGTTTGATAATAGCATATAGAGTTCGAAAGCGTTACGCATAACCAGCACGTACACAGAGTGAAACGAGGCATGTTAGTTATCAACATGAAACTATCGATACCAATGACTGCGGGTTGACTGCCCAAGGCAGTTCGCGATACATACTCACCACTATGAGCCATGTAGGTAATTGTCCTTAACAACCCCCGAGTGAACGGGTGCTAAGTCCAAACTAATAGTACTATCGTTGCTAAGGCAGGTAGACAGCATTCCATGTGTAAATATAACAAACAAGCATTCATTTAGTCACGTATACATGCGATAGCAGTTAGCGTTTAAAGCGTAGTGTGTTCGATGTGATTTTGTATATGTAACGTATGTAACACCCAAAAGTGTGTAAAGCAAAAAGGGATTGAGTATACTCACAGCGATTGATGGATTGAAGGGAGCGCTAGAGAGTAGGGTTAGCCTGATTAGAATGATAGCATAGCGATAAGTGACGCGCAAAACGATACAAGGTATAAGTGGGTCGGTCAACTGGTCGATCGGATGTTAATCCGATCGGACAGCCAGTCGTGCGAGTGGTAGTCCGTTCGAACGGTCGTCCGGTCGGATGGTCGTTCGAGTGAATTGTTCCTTCCTTTGGGAAAGATGTGTTTGTGTTTGATGGCTTGACTTTTGAAGTTTTCCCTTGTAGTATTTTGAAAACATAAGAGTATCTCTACCTTTCAGGTCGGTCGATCAGACGGTCGTTCGTGCGGACGACAACCCGGTTGGTTGGACACTATAGCGATACAAGTGCACCGCAGGTTGCCACTTGATTGGACGGTTGTTCAATCGGTTGACGTCCTTTGTGCATTAAGCATGTTGAAAATTGTTTAAGTGTGGAAATTTAAATGTCTCATGATTTGAATGGCAGTTCGATCGGATGGTAGTCCGATCGGACAACACTTCGCTCAATATTCAGACTTCAAATCTTGGCAAAAACGGTTAGGTGTGGGACCCAAGGTGCAAGTCGTTCGGGTGGCCAGTCGTTTGGATTAGCTGTTTGATCGGACAGCATTCCGATCGGACGTCAACCCGTCCCGGTCGTCCTGTTCGTCTTACACTTGGTTGTTTTGATTGTTTGTCATTTTATCGAGACATTTTGATAACATATTAAGCAAAAGAAACTTTGTCAACACTTGGTACCCTTGATCGGACAGGAATCACCCAAATCCGGTCAGTTAATGGTTTGAGATGGTGTTCCATGTTTAACCCGAAATCGGTAGTCTCTTGGATAGAATCCAGATCTTGAACCAACGCAACCACATAAAGGAGTAGTAAGTTGGCACAAGCTCCGATTCTATCGGTTTTGAATGCATTGAGTGTAAAAGAGTTGAAAGAAAGTTGGAAAAACCATCTTTCAATCCTTTTCATTGGGTATATGTTTAGATCTATGAAAGATCTTTGTTTTTTTATGTGGAAATCGGTTAGATCCAAGTTATTCTTGGTGGATTGAGGCCAAAACATGAAGTTCTTCAAGAACTCATGATGACGTCATCCTAGAACACCTTGAATCTTGATGATTTCACGGTTAAAAGTTAAGATTCAAAAGATAGAAAGGTGTAGGAGTGCGTGTAGATTAAGAAAGTACAGGATTTAGGACGAGATCTTACCAGAATTGCGAGAAATCGGAGAAAAAGCAAGGTTAGTGCGCTGGTCGGACGTCAATTGCTAAAAGTGGAAAGAATGATGGTGACATGGGGTATTTATAGGGTTACCCAAAGTGGAAAGGGGCTGATCGGTCGGTTGGCAGCTCGATCGAACAGCTTGTCTGATCGGACGGCAGTCCGATCGAATGGCTAGTCGATCGGTTGTTCGCCTGATCGATCAGTCGCTTGGTTCGAGTGTTTGGTGTGACGAGTTTTGCCGTTTCGATTTCGATTGCGAGCGTTTCCATGCGATAGAGTTCCCTAGTCAAATACTTTTAATCCCAACTACTATATCAACATATAATCATCCTTATTTCATATTTTTTTAGCGTTTGCAATTCGATTGCGATTGAGTTTGATTACGTTTCGATTTATTACCACGCATACCATAAATTAAACATGCACAAGTAACACATAAGGCACACACACACACGTATAACAATAACCAAAATGCGTAATTCGAGTTACGGGTGAGATTGCGATAGCGATTAAACATGCGATAAATAGCGATTACCATGCGATTATTAATAGATACTCCACATAATACAACTAAAGCGAAAATAAAATAGACTAATCTACAAGTCAACGAAGTCAAAACAGGAATTGAGCAAGGAGAGTCAGATCGCAATTAGCAATCTTTTCTTCCCTTGACTTCAATCTTGACTTTGAATTTGACTTCGAAACACGGGGTGTTACATGATATTTAATTTTATAGTTTTCTCATGAAAACATATTTTTGAAAGGTTTTGCATTAAATGGTTGTTGTTTTCAAATATGAATTTATATGTTTATATTAAATGTACACGTTTTTCCCTCCTAGATTATTAAATGTACAGTGAAATTAAATCTGACCTTTGGGCTGTTAGCTACACTAGATAATATAATTGTCAGTTCACCTGTTTTCATCACGTTTTACTACCATCAGTTGAGTAATATATAACTTATAATGTCATCATACGCTTCTGCAAACTCTGATGATTTAAAGCAGCGCTTTATCAAGCAAGTTGAGGATCAAGTATATGAGTATAGGGCTACTCTTCAAGAGCTAAAGAGGTGTTTTGATGGACTACGTCTTGGTCTGTTCACGAGAGACCAGGTTTCCAAAAACCTGATGGCGATGCCTTCAACTTCCGTACGTGACCTTTATGTTGTCAGTAATATAGAGTGCGTTGATAGAAACGTGGATTTCATGGCGATGCTCAAAGATATACATCGAGAAGTCTAGTACTCATTGGAGTTGAAGCTAAAATTTCTTAATTCTTGTTGTTAGATTCTTAAATTTCTTGGTGTATATGTTAGATTTTATAGTTTCGTAGATTCAGTGCTCGATGTAATTGTTGATCTTTTAATGTCATAAATAAATTTTAATCCTATTAATCTTTGTGAGCATTTTATTTTTACTAATTTTAGCATGAACAGTTGTTTGAGTCAATATCTGCTACTTTAAAGGTTTGTCAAAGTTAAAGTTTGCCAAAAGAGAACATCTGCTAGAAATCATCATCTGCTAATGATGAAAGCATTATAATGTCTTCAGAACATCAAAAATCCATTCTTAAAAAATAGCTATTTTTAAAATTTTATTTAAAAATCCTTAAAAGTCTGTTGAAAACAACTGTTTTTGAAACATCTGCTTAAAATCATCGTCTGCTGTTGATGAAAGCATTATAATGTCTTCAGAACATCAAAAGACCATTCTTAAAAAAAGCTATTTTTAAAATTTTATTCAAAAATCCTTAAAAGTCTGTTGAAAACAACTGTTTTGAAACATCTACTTGAAATCATCGTCTGCTGCTGATGATGAAAGCATTATAATGTGTTCGGAACATCAAAAGTCCATTTAAAAAAAAACAGTTATTTAAAAAAATAAAAAATCCTTAAAAGTCTATTGAAAACAACTGTTTTTGAAACCTCTATTTGGCTAAAAATTCATCCACTGCTGAAAGGTATTGTCTGTTCTTATAAGTTCTGTTTCATCTAACGACTGTTGACTTGCTATTGTTGCCAACATCTGTTCTTGCCCAACAGAGGTTTCCAAACAACTGTCATCCATTATCACAACAGAGGTTCTGAAGTGGGCAGATGTTAGCCATCAGATCTTCATAAAATATTTTGAAAAATCCTTAAAAGTATGTTGGAAACAACTGTTTTTCAAACCTCTGTTTGTATAAAAATTCATCCACTGTTGAAGGGTATTGTCTGTAGAGTATTGTTGGTGTTGTAGATTTTGATTTTTTTAAGAGGACGGGTTTTTAAAAGACATTTGTTGATGATGTTCTGAAACAAACTAATCATTAGTCTTTTATATTATTTGTTGATGTTTTGAATTAACCTCTCTTTTGCTATAAATGCATCCACTGCTAAAAGGTATTATCTGTTTTCATAAGTTCTATTTATCCTAGCGACTGTTGACTTGCCACTGTTCCCAACGTCTGTTGTTGCCCAACAGAGGTTTCCAACATCTGTGTTCGATGAAGTGGTAGAAGCATGTGTTTGCTATGTAGAGTATTGTTGGTGTTTAAATAAAGAGGTTTTTTTTATTATTTTTTTATGCCAGAGGTTTAAAATTTGTCTTTTCGGTTTCTTGATATTTAATTTTATAGTTTCCCATGAAAATTTATTTTTGAAATGTTTTGCATTAAATGGTTGTTGTTTTTAAATGGCTGCTGATATTTAATTTATATTTTTAAATATGAATATATATGTTAATATTAAAAGTCTGTTGAAAACAACTGTTTTTCAAACCTCTATTTGGCTAAAAATTCATCCACTGCTAAATGGTATTATCTGTTCTTATAAGTTCTGTTTAATCTAACGACTGTTTACTTGCTATTGTTGCCAACATCTGTTGTTGCGCAACAGAGGTTTCTAAACAACTGTCATCCATTATCACAACAGAGGTTCTAACGTGGACAGATGTTATCCATTAGATCTTTGTAACTTTTTCCACGTTAGCATTCACTATTTCACTTTATAAAACCCTGTTTCATCCCCAAACAGAGGTTTTATTGTCGTCTCGAATTCAAAATTCATCAAATCGGTTTCCACCTTCTTCTTAAACACTTCTTCGTCAACTTCTCGCAAGTTTCAATTCCGACCATGGCCCTGACAATGAAAAACCACCATAACTACCTGGCTATTTTTGAGAAAACCGAGAAAAATACTCTCTGTCATTCAATGATTTATGTTCTTACATGATCAAAATATAAGGCCATTCTTACTACCGATGCACCCATTTACCAAGAAACACTCCGCAATTTTTGGGCAAATGCGAATATTGAAGAACAAAACAATGAGCCATTTAGTATAACTTCAAAAGTCGGAGGTGAATCGATTGCTATTACCCCCACTACCATATCAACAACATTTGGGGTAAACGACTTGGCAGGTAAGACATCTTTCCCGAAAATTGAGATTCAAACAGAGTTGATTGAGAGGGGATATGATGGACAGTTGAATAAGGCAACTATGTTTAAGGAAAAATTTCCACCACCAATGAAATTCCTATTCAACACTCTCTTAACCTGTCTCTCAAATAAAACTACTTCTTTTAATGAGATACCATTGAAAATTAAGTACTTGGGGTATGCAATTTTGACAAATATTGGTTTTAGCTACTCCCAAGCATTGTTTGCTGACTTGGTTACAAATTTGAAAAACATTAAAAACGGGAAAAGTGCTGCTTTTCTTATGTTTCCTAGACTATTAAGCTACTACATGCAAAAACATGTTTCTCAAAAAGCTTTTGAACAAGGTACGACTTTTAAAATGAATAGTCTAACATCTGAAACTTTTACTCGCCTTATGGCTAAAAAGTCAAATGTTTCCAAAACACAAGCAAAGAGGAATGAGCAAATTTTAGATGAGTCCACAACTACTCCTCAAACCTCTGTTGCTGAGCCCACTGCTCTTGGTGATCACAACACTATAACCACTGCTGTGAAACCCCCACCAACAAAACCCAAAAAGACCAAAACAAAATCCAAAAAGCCCACCAAAACCACAAAAACGGGTCCTCTGGAAGATGAGATCCCAGAGGTTAACCCTATGACAACACAAATGTCACTAGAAACCACTGTTGCTACTTCCTCACAACATGTGGAAGGATCTCAACCCTTAAACTAAACTCCTCATGATTTCTCAAAAAGTAACATGTTGTATTCACAAGGACACCACAATATGATGTCATACCCTCATTTGAGAGTATGCTTAAAAGCCCTTCTCCCGGGGCAATGTCTCTTTCCACACCAATCCCTTCATCTTTTATTCCACCAACGTTTGTAACATTGTTTGAATCTATTGACATTCAGACTTATAGCAACCCCTCCCACGAACACATTACTGACAGTTTAACTTCAACAATAGCTGTGTCTGAACCTGTTCAATTAGCTAACCCACAAAGAGCTGAGGAGGCTACACCTCTTAAATTTCACGAAATTCTTGATGGTATTTCAAGTGGAGCAGCTACTATAAATGTCAAATCCATTGATCTACATTTGCACAGTAGTTTCATCAGTCAGACTCCCTTGAAGGTAACCATTGCTGTGTCTACCAAGGTATCCACTGGTGAGTTCAAGTTAACCACTGGTGTGATCACTAAGGAAACCATTGATGCAGAGGGAAGTCCCCAGAACCAAGAACAAGGGGTATTTGCTAATGAAAATTTGGAGACACCTTCTGTTTCAAAAGTAGATACAACCACCTCTGGTGGGAATTCAGATGATCCTATTAGGTTAGGTGATGGATTAAAATACCAGGATTTGACGGAGATGATATCCAACATTGAAATAACTGTTGCTGATATGAAAGATCAAATGAAGCAGTTGGTTGATGTTTTCAAAAGTCAACCTTCTCATCAGTAGTTATCCCAAGAGCTTTTGAACTCAGTACAACCCATTCTTGCAGCTCATAGGGAACTGGCCGAGCTTCAACATAATTCCTACATGGAGCTAATTAGAGTTATGGTTGAAGCAAGATACAAAGACACACAGGCTGACATCAAGGGCATAAAAGAATCTATTGCAAAGTTAACTGACACTACTCATGCACCTATATTTGAAAAAGATGATGAAGATTATGCCAAAAAGGGGGAGAAGGATTCCATGAAACTTTGGCAAACCAATACCAAGGAATCAGCCAAAACAAAATCCAAAGCCTACCAAGAAAACTTCTGCAAAATCTTATGGAGAATCTGACACTGTTAAGAAAAAGGGAATTGATGATACCCTTAACAAATAGACAGATAAGGAGATTGAAGCAAAGCATAAGAGAAAGGGTAGAAAAGAAAGTAGAACAGATGTGTTGAGGCAGGAGTTAGTGAAAAAAGTGAAGAAAGAAAACAAAGTGTTGAACATTGGAACCTCAGATAGAAGAAAATCACACAAACACAACAAACCTCCAATTGCCATATTTCCTAAACCAAAATAACCACCAGAAAAACCAACCATTGTTGCCAAACCTAAAACCACCACTGAACCTAAAAAGCCAAACACTGATGCACCTAAACCAAAACTCGCACCAGAAAAACCACCACTCAAAAAGTAGAAAACAAAACCCTCATCACCACTACCAACCTCCACTGTAACAATTGTTGATGCAACCAATGCTTCAACAGATGTTATGACAACAGCGGTTTGTTAGTCAATCCACTGATTCTACGCAATTTCAATTCCCATCACAATCAACCCTTACACCCATAGCTCATTCTCCTTCACAAACTCCTCCTCCTCCAAAATCTGTTTACATAAGTAAAAGAAAATTCATGGTGCATGAAGAAGAAAAGGAACAAAAAGATATACCTGCACCAATTCCATTATCATCTGTTCCATTCATTCAAACTTCACCAAAACCATTCATTCCACCTCCATCACCAAAAATCAACCCAATCAAACATCCACCCGCTGGTTACACTCCACGAAACATTTCATTGGCAGTAAATTTCACTCTGGAACTACTTGCAGGTCAAGGTGAAATGATTCAATTTTACACAGAGGATGATCCATCCAAAAGAACCTTCCCATCTCTTCATGGATTCAGAACTCCAAAGAATATTGATGAATATCTGAAGCTAAAGGCCAAGCAAGCAGAATATCAGGCAAAAGAAGAGAGTAAAGGGCTAGGAAACATCAACTTATCAGGTCGCATGCAACATGGGCTTAGTAAAGTCGAGAAGTTAGAAGACTTTGCTAGAGACCTAAGTAAGAAAATGTCAAATCTGCCACCAAATGCTGAACTACAAAAGACATTTAGGGATGATTTCTTGAACATTATCATGTATACCAAGCCCTACAAAGCCTACAAGTCTGATTTCAAAGACTGGCCCCTTGAAGCTCTTAAAGAGGAAGTTGATAGAATTGAAATGATGAAAAAGGATCCTCAAATGCAAAAATCTGCTCCCAACTGGAAATAATACAAGAAGGTTGAAGTGGATGAGGCGTTGAAGTATAAGAGATTGAGGGCAGAAATTGTAGCAGCTAAGTATGGGACTGCTAGAGCAATTGCAAGATGGTCTACGCAGTATATTGATCAAACTTACAAAAAGTTAGAAGAACGAAGAAAGACAGATCCATCCCTTGCCAAAAAGCCAGTATACAAAGATGAAACAACTGTTAGACCTCAACAGACCCTTCACTCTAAAAAGTTGTTCTCATCAGCAGATGTATCCATCAGTGTCTTGAACCAAAGAAAAAGACATCTGATTGATGCGAAAGATGAAAAGAGAGAAGCTGAAATTCAGAAAAGAGGCTATCAAAAAATCAGTTACGATATGGATTGGATAAGGCTTCGTTGCAACTACAAGCTCAAGTTGCTCAAACACTTCAAAGGTTGGCAAGCAGACCTCAATCGCCAAACTCCTCTCAAATAAAACTTCTTACAAAAAACCCATCAGCCCAAAAAACACTAAAATGGAAGTCTGACAAACAGACCCACAAATTGGCTTTGCTCAGGTCTGATGGTAGTGCTGAAAAGATACCAAGGGAGAATGCACTTGGTCTGAATGCAGTTGACCTCCAACATCTTTTGAACCTTCAGCTTCATAGGGATGAAGATGATACCGATTCCTTGAAATTTGAGCTCCAATTCATAGGGAAAATCCAGGAAAGGTTGATGAGAGAATAAAAATCAAAGTAAGGAAGTGCCTGTACTGTTCTATTTAGCTCTTTTGCACGCACTCACACACACACACACACACACACATCTTGTATGAACAAACCATAGTGAGCTCAGGTTGAGGGGGAGTTAGTGTTCATGCATGTATAAGTTGAAACTTTGTAATATTTCAATCTTTTGACCAATGAAAGCATTGCATGATGAAAACTGATCTTTCCTTGATTGTGTTATAAAGTTTTACATTCATTCCGCTACAATTATTCTCTGTTTTATCCTCTTCCATTTACTAACTTAATTAAAACAACACAATCAAGTCAAACTCATATCCTAACAAATTGTTTTCTCCTTGATTGTGTTACAAAGTTTTACTTAATTCTGATGAATTTGATCATTTATTTATCTTCTTCATGTTACACTTCTTATAAAACAACTCAATCAAGTAAACTCATATCCTAACACAAATGATCCCTAATAACAGTGTTTCAACATTATTTCCCTCCAATGGCAATGGTAGTCATCAAGTGATGATCTCTAAAGTCTGATTGTTTTATAAAGATTGTTATGCAAAACTCTGTTGGATGTAAAGACTGTTGAAGATTAATTATCCGTTGAAGTCAAAGTACTGCTAAAGTCAAATGCCTGATCAACCTTAATGGAAAGCACTGCTCAGCCTCATCAGTAGCTGAGCATCATCAGCGGATAGTCTTATAAGAGTTTGCTGATCTTTAAAGACTGTTATACACAAAGATCTGCTGATTTCTAAAGTCTGCTGATTTATAAAGATTGTTATACACAAAAATTTGTTGAAGTCTAAAGTATGTTGAACACCTATCATCTATTGGAAGTCAAAGACCTGATCAACCTTGATTGAGCTTTGGTGAAAGTTTTTTAGGCTGGTGATCATGTGTTCGTAGTTAATGTTTGTCAAAACTTAAATTGTATTCAAATTCTATTAAGTTTGTTAGACATCTTTTATATGTACTTATGTCTATAAGCAATTTACATTGTCAGTAGCTGGGTACTCCATTTTTTGGAAACGAGAATGGAAATAATCATATGTAACTGATATATTGACCGATGATCTATGTTTATAGTTGTCTATCTGTACTTTCTATAAAAGGAGAAAACCAAGTGACATAAGAAAAGCTGAGGTAGCAGCCATAGAGGCTGTGCAACAATGCTTTTCTTATGTCATTATGGCATCATAAGTCTTATTTTAAAATACATTTAATTCAAATCTCTGCCCTTCATTTAAGTGTCAAAGTCTATACTTCATTCAAAATTAAAAACTCTGCTCTTCAGACTTTGTTAAAACCTCTGCTCTTCATAAGAAAAGCAGACCTTTGGCCAGATTCAAAATTCTGGCTCCAAATTCAAAATTCAAAATTCAAACCATACATTCGAACCCTATAAATAACATATGTGAATCTGGCTCCACATTCAAATTTCAATTCATCTCTCTCACTCATATTTGCGAGCATATCTCTCTCTCTCTCTCAAATGCATAGCTCTCATGATTTAGCCGGTTAATCTCCGATTACAGTTCTTTGTTCGAACATTTGTTGATTCTATTTATACATTATCGTTCCAATATCATTGTTCCAACATCGTCGTTTCAATGAAGCTCTGTTTCACACATCAACATTTCAACTTCGATGTTGTAATATCATTGTTGCAACATCGTGAAAAGTTGCATGTTCTACATTCTTTGATGGGAGAGTTGCATTGTTCCAACATCGATAAATGCCAATGAAGCTTTTCTTATATCACTTGGTTTTCTCTTTTATAGAAAGTATAGACTGTTGCAACATCGTGAAAAGTTATATGTGTTACCTTCTTTGATGGGAGAGTTACATTTTAGGTTTGTGGCTTATTTTTATTAATTTTAGTTATACTAATTTAATTTGATGTGTAAAGAAACAAGTGTTGCTAATGTTGATAGTTTTATTAACAGTCACATTTTAGAGTATGTTAATTCCATATTGATAGTACTAAATTAAATGCATATACATAGAAAGATATAAATGCATAAACTATTACACAGTACAGTTAACACTTGCAAGGATTTCATAGACTCTCGCCTTTCTCCATGTGATTTCATTCTCTCTGTTGTTTTTCAGATCGGTTAGCATGTCGCAAATTTTCTGATCCTGTTTTAGTAGTTGTGACATAAACTCTTCTGCATTCTTCTAGAAATCTGATGGAGGAGAGTGGAGGATTTCACCAAGTAATGCTATGTTGTTTCAGGTTTTGTTGCAATTATTGTCACTGATTATGCCAACTTTTCTGTTTAGTTCTTCATCTGATCTTTTTTCTTTGAGTGACCAGATCGAGAATTGTGTTTTAACATCGCTGGTGTCTGACCAGTGGTAGAAGCATCTGTTTGCCATCTATATTTTTTTGTTGGATTTACTGATTTTGATGTGCTTTTGACAAACAGTGATTTGTAAGACAACTTGTTGATGTTTTGAATCAAACTAATCATCTGTCTTTTATAGTGTTTAAAACGTGTCTATGTGGTAAATGAAGAGGTTAATTGTAATTATGATAGCTTGTTTTTTTTTGAAGCTTTAAAATTTGTCCCTTGAGTTTCTTGATATTTATTTTTATTGTTTTCCCATAAAAGCCGGGGTTTAAAAATGTTTTTGCATTCAAAGGTTGTTGTTTTGAAATATAAAGTTATATGTTTATATTAAATCTACACGTTTTGCTTGGTTAGGTTATTATTAAATGTAAAATGAGTTTAAAGCTGACCTTTGGGCTGTTAGCTATTTCACTATATAACATCATTGTCAGTTCACCTATTTTTCATCATGTTTTACAACCAACATATCCATCTTTCATATCAGTTGAGTAATATATAACTTAAAATGTCATCATACACTTCTGTAGACTCTGATGATTTAAAGTAGCGCTTTATCAAGCAAGTTGAGGATCAAGTATATGAGGATAGGGCTACTCTTCAAGAGTTGAAGAGGTGTTTTGATGGACTGCATCTTGGTCTGTTCACGAGAGACTATGTTTCTAGAAACCTGATAGCGACGCCTTCAACTTCCGTTTGTGACCTTTGTGTTGTCAGTAATACAGAGTGCGGTGATAGAGACGTGGAGTTCATGGCGATGCTCAAGGATATACGTCGAGAGGTTCAGCAATCGATGGAGTTGAAGCCAAAATTTTTTAATTCTTACTGTTATTGTTAGATTTCAAAGTTTTGTTGTTCAGTATGTTATGTAATTGTTGATATTTTAATGTCATGAATAATGAATAATTTTTAATCCAATTAATCTTTGTCGTCGCTTTTTTACTTTTACTTATTTAGTGTTTGAGTTTGATTTAGATTATGTTGATTTTGAATTTTGTGTGTGAACAAATGTTTGGTAACTCAACGGAGGTTTAATAGGATTAAAGGTTGGTTTGAGGTGAACAGATGAGTGCAAAGACAAAATAATGTATACAATTTGATATCAATAAGAGTTTTTTGAAGAATTTGCACCTCCAAGTTACAAACACACCCGTATTTGATGTTGTAAAAGGTCTGTTGTGGCTATAAAAGGTAGAAGAGAACATCTGCTGATGAAGAAAGTCTGAAGAAGCAATGGTCTGCTATGGGCCAACAGATGTTAAAGAACAACATATGATATTCAATTATGCTGCTCAGCAGAGGTCTTTATAGTAACAGTGGTTAGGCTAATAGCAAATATTGGGAGTTTATTAGGCTATTAGATGTTGCTCACTAGGTGAACATTGTAATTGTAATCTTTATATATGCATGCTGCTGACATCATTCTTCTCATTCTTATGAAACAACTGTTTATCCTAATGACTGTTGATTTACCACTGCTGAATAAATGAATAAATTTTAATCCTGTTAATCTTTGTTGTCGTATTTTACTTTTGGTTATTTTAGCAAGCATAAGTATTATTATATAGTTTTGAATATCATATGAGGATTGCAGACCGATTGTGATTTAGATTATGTTGATGTTGAATAATGTGTGAACAGATGTTTGGTAACTCATCAGAGGTTTAATAGGAATAAAGGATGGTTTAAGGGTGAATAGATGAGTGTAAACACAAAATCATGTATAAAATTTGATCATCAATAAGAGTTTTTTTTTGAAGAATTTGACCCTCCAAATTACAAAGAGTCAATACTTGTTGTTGTAAAAGGTCTGTTGTAGCTAAAGTCTGGCAAAAGAGAGCATCTGCTGATGAAGAATGTGACAACTCGAGTTTCCAAGATTCTATTTTCGCATTTATTGCACGTTCATTGTTTGTTTAGTGGTTTATTTGCACAATTAGTTTGCTGTGAAACTGTAACGTTGTGATTCAGTTAAGTATATGGTATATTGAGCATGATTATGTGTTAATTATGAATGATTTGTCAAATGCATGAACTTGGTGGTGAAACTGTGAAATTGTTTTAGATGGTGTACTATTGTAAAAGTTAATACTTGAGGATGTAGAGAGTAATTAGTGAAATCCTAGTGATATTTAACCCTAATCCCTTTTCACTAATCATTACACAAAACAAAACACGTACTTTCATTCTCTGATTCTCTGGCAATCATCATCACCTTCATCATTGGCACAAGATATTCATCACTCTTGATTTCCATACTCTAACTAGAATCAATTCAAGGTAATCGTTTATTGATTGTTTGATTGTATTAATTCTTGATTCTTCTAATACGTGTAAACCCTAGCTTTCATATGATGGTTCTGTGTTTTGATTGATTATGATTATTGTGATAATGATGTTGATTAGTGTATGATCATTTGCCTGATGTTAAGACACAAGACATGTTAGAATGATTGACTGATAATTGATTCCTGCTCTGCTAAATGTGTGATTTAGGGTTCCTGTTCGTATGAATGTAACTGTTACGCTACTCACTCTATGTTTCTGTGCGTAACTAGGGTTTTAGTGTCATTATGCATTATGTCCGACTTTTAAATGTGCTTGTTGTCTGAGTTTTGTGAGGAGCATAATTGTCCGAACTTTTGTAGCAAGGTTAATAGGTCCGAACTTTGGACATTTTGCATATAGTCCGAGTTTTAATAAGTGATGTCCGAGATCTTGCTTATAAACTCATAGTCCGAGTTTTCAATGTGGTGGCCTTTGTCCGATCTTGTGATAATAATATCCTGTCCGAGCTTTTAAAAGGACATGAAGTCCGAGTTTTCTTTGTATGTAAGGGGGTGTCCGACTTTTAAATCAAGCACACTAGTCCGACTTTTGTAAAGCATCTAGTCCGAGTTCTATTAGGATAGGTGGTCCGACCTTTTAATGATAAAAGGTGGTCCGACCTTTTATCAACATAAGGGGGAGGGGCTTGTCCGAATTTCATAGGGGGAGCCCCTTTGGTCCGATCTTTATACAAGGAAAGGGGTCCGAGTTTTTCATAGACAACAAAGGTCCGACTTCTTTTGCTTGCCTTTAGAGGTCCGACTTTTACAAGTATGTTACATGCCCGAACATTATGCACCTCACAAGGGGGATCCGACTTTTAATGGATTGTATAGGTCCGATGTTTGTTAAGGTTATCTTGTCTGAATTTTTTTGCATGCTTATACCTAATGTCTGAGTTATTGTATACACCCAAGATCCGATCCTTTGTTGATGAGTTGTCTGAACTCCTGATTGAATGTATGAACTAATTATAGTGATGTTACATGCTCTGAGTTCTGATAACACTTGAAGAGACAGAATGTATTAGGATGCCAAGATTAGAATCCTGTATGATTATATGTGATCATATGATAATGTACATTACTGGGTGATACTGTATGCATGAGCAATCTTTATTATAACATTCTGTACACGATAATCACACCGAACACGATTGCTTAGATATCAAAGACTTGTAAACCCTAATTGAATAAACACTTACATCGTATAATGTGCAATATGTCCTAGGTCGTGTGTAACGGACTTAGACAGTTACTAAACCCTAGAAGCAATAACATACCGAGCAAACCAAGGTGAGTTCACACAGCCAAGGCATGGGGTTCCCAGGGTGGGAATGGGATTGATTTATTTACTTGTACTTCTCTAGATAATGGAACGTAGTGATATGATTCTCGGGTGAGGAAGGTGATTTGTAACGCCCCAAAATCTGAATGTTAATATTTGTCGGATGTTCCTTTATGACACGTCATGAAATAAATAACTAGGCTATTTAACATAGTTAAGGGTATGGTCAAAAGTATTAAGTAATGAAAGGTAGTGTCATTTATGTTTTAAAGGAAAACCCGAGGGGCTAAAGTGGAAACAAATGAAAGTTGTTTACTAATTAAAAAGGATCAACACACACACACAAACACACATACGTGTGTGTTCGTGAAGCTTCAGGAGCTCTCAAGAACTCCAAACCCTAAACATGAAGGATCATCCAAATTGAAAGGCTAAATGATGCTCAAATCTATAACCGAGCATGGATTAATGATCACCAACATGAGGAGATCATAAGGTATGTTTTAAATTTAAGATTGGTGATCATGGGTGAAGTGGGTTATGCTCTAATCCGTGAGATAATATGAAATTGATTATGTATAAGGGTTAGAAACATCATATAGAACATGGGTTATGTAAGATTTGTGTTAATTTGACGTTTAGATGCGAAACCCGTTTGTTATGGTGAGGATGATGACTTGAATCACCATTTATGTTTAATTCTTGTTGAAAGAATGATGTATTATGTGGGTATGATGAATTATTGTTAGATAATGGCATAAAAGTTATATGATTCTAGTTGAAATTGATGATCTATGTTATGAACTAGGAAGAGTATGCATAAAATACTTGTACTATAGGCTTAAGTGATGGCATGCACACCAAGTGTTTGATGAAATGCGCAAGTGATATTAGGATATGAGAATTTTATCAAAGGGCTTGACATTTATGAATGAATTGGGGAATGACGAGGTCGGTAGTAAACTAACTTGAATAATGTGCCTTAGAGGAAATTCATAAAGAGAATTCGGGTTGAATGTATGTGATGATCAAGATTATGCATTAGAAGCTTGTACGTTGTGCTTGAACGGGCGATGCTCCCCATGTGTTTTTATTAATCACTTAATTTCAATCAAGAAGTGAATGTGTACTAAATATATAATATATGACCATGCTAGTAAAGGATGATGTTATGAATTACGTTAGGTTGTCTAACTGAACAATGTGGTTGACAATTTATGTCGTATGCGTGTTAGTGAAAGTCAATGTAGATAAGAGCTGGAAAATGTGTATTAATATGAATAAGCATGAGTACTAACATAATTATGGCATGACGACATGAAAGGATAGGAACCACACTAGCATGGACCAAGCATGAAAGGCTAACGGGTCGAAATGAGGCAAGGAAGCGGTTACGAACATGGATGCACGAGGTAAGTGATTTCCGTAATCACTTCTTATTTTGTTTAAGTAATGTAGTGTTAGTTAATTGAGCATGATGATGAATGAAATTTGATATGGTTTTGGTTGTATGAAATCGGTGAAGACATTACCATTTGGCAATGTTGACTAATGAATTGTTTGTCAAGTATTATGCATTCACAGGATGATTAGCGAAAGGGATTATGTTGCTATTACTTAGTCAATTAGTGCACGAAGTATTAAAACGGGTCATAGCTTTGATCCGAGCCAGGTATGTGCGATTAGAGTTGTAGTTAAGTCATGGGAGTAGTCAAATGTTTAAGGAAGCCCTTTATAGTAAAGGATGGAACAAAGTTGACAAAAACGCCCTTGAAGGGTAAATTGGGCTAACGATATTAAAAGTAGTTTAGAAACAAGCTAATCGATTGGTGTAATGTTTTGGTCAAGTATGAAAGTGAGAAGTATAGGGTTTTGTATGTCGTAGACCTTTTTATGCACGAATACCCATGACGTGTAACACCCCAAAGATAAAGACACAATAAATAATAATAAACTAAATGTGGGATCCTAAAGAATATGTAGCAATAAGGTACCTAAATGTGGGATCCTAAGGAATATATAGTAATATGGTACCTAAATGTGGGATCCTAAAGAATATGTAGTAATATGGTACCTAAATGTGGGATCCTAAAGAATATGTAGTAATATGGTACCTAAATGTGGGATCCTAAAGAATATGTAGTAATATGGTACCTAAACGTGGGATTCTAAGTTAAGAATTTCCTTAAGTAGATACGTATGAAGGTATGTATGTATGTATGTATGTATGTGTGAATATAAGTGGTATGTATGAATGAAGGTATGTATGTATGTATGTGTGAATATAAGTGGTATGTATGAATGAATGTATGTATGTATGTATGTAGGTGTGTATGTAGGTAGTATGTGTATGTGTATATATATATCCAAGTGAGTATGTACGAATGTGTGCACGTATGTAGGGTTGTGAGAAGGCATGTAATAGGTATGTATGTAGACATGTATGCATGTATGTATGTAGGTATGCACGTATGTAGGAACGTACGTAAGAATGTAGGTACGTAGGTTTGTAAGTAGTTATGTGTGAACGGATGCATATATGTAAGTATGTATGAAAGTATATACGCATGTATTCAATGAAATTGAGTATTGACGATAATAATAGTGTGCCTTGTGAACGAAGTGTAACGCAGGTACAATGAGAAAGTCTCACCACGGATTGTACGATCAGATGGGAAGCTGGGATGTAAAGAGTTAACGGAACAGAAAGTAAACGTGAATAAATCTTGTATGTTTATAATGCGTACTAATGTTATGAATTTTACGTGGTGAGCGCAGGTAGTACGAGTCATGAGGATCATCAAGGAATAGAGATCGAGGATCGAGTCACTAGTGAGATTGTATGGGAACGTTGATGTATATAATGTAGTAAACATAAGCTATGTTTTTACTTAGTAAATAAGTCGATTGATGGATTTATGTGAAAGAGTTATGTTAAAGTTAATCCTTAAATAAGTTAAGGTGTTTATAATGAAAGAAAGTTTATGGCTTGAACTTCCGCTGCGACTTTTAGTCAAATACGTATTAGGGTCTTACATGATTGGTTAAGATACTGCTAGACTAGTGATGCTTATAGAACTGATCTTCGCACACACGCCGGGATTGGCTGCGATAATATGACTGATCTTCGCACACATGCCAGGGTTGGCTGCGATAATATGACTGATCTTCGCACACATGCCAGGGTTGGCTGCGATAATATGACTGATCTTCGCACACATGCCAGGGTTGGCTGCGATAATATGACTAATCTTCGCACACATGCCTAGGAAGGCTGCGAACTATACACTAAAACTTCGCACAGGTGCCGGGTGGCCGCGATACAAACATACCTAGTCTAGAATACTTGAGAACTTTCTCTAATCTTCGCATACATGCCTAGGAGGGCTGCGATACGAACTATTACGATACATGATTTAAGGAACGAACATAAGACTTGCTTTACTATTTCTATTACTGAACTGTTTACTGTGAACTCGCTCAACTAGTTGTTGACTCTCTGCTGCATGCCTTGCAGGACCTTAGGTACTTATGGAGCTTGCACAAGGAGGAGCAGGTCGTTGTGGGCATGGATCATGAATGCTTGTTAAACGTTTATGACATTACACACTTAATACTTATGTTTGGGTTTTTACATTAATGCTTCCGCTACACTTGATTATGTTGGTTTTGATAAACACCTTTCGTATTGATGGATAACTATTACTACTTATTTACATGTTCAATATGATTGGTGGCTTGATCCTGGTCAGTCACGCTCCCAAGCGGTGATACTCCGCGTGTGGATTTTGGGGGTGTGACAGATTGGTATCAGAGCCATTGGTTATAGAGAACTTGGTTTTAATATGGGAAAACGTTTTTATTAAAACCGGACTATAACCAGAACAGTGCTCTCAACGATCCACAACGACGCTTCGCTCCACGTGCAAGACTCAACATCCTAGGTAATAAGGTTTATATTTATTGCCTACATGCTAGAATTGCATAGAACTTTGCTCGTAGTATGCTTAGATTACACTGCTCATTACTTGTTATTGCTTGAGAACACCTATGTGCTTACACTCTTCTGTCATCGCACTACTCGCGAACCATTCATACTTATGCTACCTTTACTGCTCGATCATGTCTGGACGTGTTAACATGACTCAAGCCCAGTTGACGGCTCTCATTAACGAACAAGTTGCTGCGGCGCTTGCAGCCGCACAAGCAGGAGGTATAACCTGCTATTCCAGACCTATCCTAGGATGTTAGATCCTACTCTCGTTACCCAACTCTCGCGCTTAACCTTGACCTATCTTTCTCGCGCAACGGGTCAGAACGCACAGCAACCTGTCTGCACATTCAAGAACTTCATGGACTGTCGTCCAAGCACATTCAGTGGCACAGAAGGAGCAGTCAGACTACTCCATTGGGTTGGGAAGCTCGAGTCAGTATTCGAGATGTGTGAATGCCCTGAGGCTCGCAGGGTCAAGTACGCCACTGGCACGTTGGAAGGAATCGCGCTAACCTGGTGGAACGCGCAAGTTCAGATATTAGGGCTGGCAGCTGCTAACGCCACCCCTTGGAACGATTTTAAGGAACTCATTAAAAAGGGAATACTGCACGCGTGATGACATCCACAAGTTGGAAGTGGAGCGTTACCATTTGAAAATGACGGGGTCAGAAATTGAAGCTTATACGAAACGGTCGAACGAACTGGCTATCTTGTGTCCAACCATGGTAGACCCTCCAATCAAGCGCATCGAGTTATACCTCAAGGGTCTAGCCTCAGAGATTCAGAGCCATGAGACATCGGCTAATCTCGACAACATCCAAGACATCCAGCGCCTTGCTCATAGACTCACCGATCAGGCAGTGGAACAGAACAAGTTGCCCAAACGCATCAGTGCTACCACATCAACCGCTACTCCTACTACTCCCAGTGACAACAAAAGAAAGTGGGATGGGTATTCTAGCAAGGGTTCCGTTACAGTTCAGTCTCAAGCACAGCAGCAGCGCAGGAATAGTGATCACCAGAGCCCGGGTCAGCCAACTTCTGGTGGTCAGGGCAGGGTGGATATCGGGGAATTCACCCACTGTGTAACAAATGCAACGGACACCACAGTGGTTAGTGCAACGAGGGACGTTGCCAGAGGTGTCTCAAGATGGGCCATGAAGCTAAGGATTCAGGAGCCCACGGCCTGCAAATCAGAAGCTCCAGCAGCAACAGCAAGCAGAAATCCTATGCAAAGAAAAGATTGTTCGTATTCCCCGTTCTGGTCAAGAACCTCTCGAAGTTCAAGGCGACAGGAGTGGTACTGTGGGCGGCATCATCTCTTTCTTGAAGGCTCAGAAATGTTTGCGGAAGGGTCACACTGCTATTTTGGCACTCGTCACTGACGCATCAACGAAAGAAAAGAAACTGGGGGATATTCCTGTTGTACGCGACTTTCCTCAGGTGTTTCCTGAAGATTTACCTGGTCTACCGCCTCATCGCCAAGTCGAATTCCAGATCTAGCTCGCTCCAGGAGCAGCACCCATAGCTCGGGCACCGTATCGTTTGGCTCCAACTGAACTGGAAGAACTTTTAAAGCAACTACAAGAGCTCTTGGATAAAGGCTTCATTCGTCCAAGCTCTTCGCCTTGGGGAGCTCCAGTATTATTCGTGAAAAAAAGAAGGATGACACTTTCAGGATGTGCATCGATTACCGTGAACTGAACAAGGTCACAGTGAAGAACCATTATCCTCTTCCTCGTAGTGACGACTTATTTGACCAGTTGCAAGGGTCGAGTTACTACTCCAAGATTGATCTAAGGTCAGGTTATCATCAGCTGAGAGTCCGGGATGAGGACGTCTCCAAGACAGCATTCAGAACTCGCTACGGTCACTACGAGTTTCTAGTCATGCCATTTGGGCTTACGAACGTGCCTGCAGTTTTCATGGATCTTATGAACAGGGTGTGCAAACCCTATCTAGACAAATTCGTCATTGTCTTCATCGACGACATTCTGATCTACTCCAAGAGTCAGGAGGAACACGAGCAGCACTTACGTCTTATCTTGGAACTTCTTCGAAAGGAGCAACTGTACGCAAAGTTTTCAAAATGTGACTTCTGGCTTCGTGAAGTCCACTTCTTAGGCCATGTGGTGAACAGGGATGGGATCCATGTCGATCCATCCAAGGTAGATTCGATCAGGAACTGGCCTGCACCGCGTACACCAACGGAAATACGCCAATTCTTGGGTTTGGCGGGGTACTACAGACGATTCATTAAAGACTTTTCGAAGATCGCACAGCCGCTTACGCTACTGACACAGAAAGGTGTCACCTACCGTTGGGGAGATTCCCAAGAAACCGCTTTCCAGTACCTAAAGGATAGGCTTTGCAGCGCACCTATTCTCTCATTGCCAGAGGGCACGGATGATTTTGTGGTCTATTGTGACGCGTCGATACAGGGACTTGGTTGTGTATTGATGCAGCGGGATAAGGTTATTGCTTACGCTTCTCGTCAACTCAAGGTTCACGAACGGAACTACACGACGCACGATTTAGAGCTGGGAGCTGTTGTTTTTGCACTTAAGATATGGCGACACTACCTGTACGGTACCAAGTGCACAATTTACACCGATCACAGGAGTCTCGAGCATATCTTCAAGCAGAAGGAATTGAACATGCGTCAACGACGATGGGTCGAGCTGCTTAATGTTTACGAATGCGCCATCAAGTACCATCCAGGCAAGGCCAATGTTGTGGCTGACGCTCTCAGTCGAAAGGACACTCTACCTAGGCGTGTACGAGCTTTGCAGCTCACTATTCAGTCTGATCTTCCTGCACAGATACGAGATGCTCAGGTGGAAGCATTGAAACCAGAAAACGTAAAGGCTGAAGCTTTACGTGGTTCGAGGCAACGATTAGAACAGAGGAAGACGGAGCCTACTATGTAACAGGACATATTTGGGTACCACTATACGGCGGTTTACGGGAACTTGTAATAGATGAAGCACACAAGTCTCGCTACTCGGTACATCCAGGGTCGGATAAAATGTACCACGACATCAGAACAACCTATTGGTGGCCTAGTATGAAGGCCCATATTGCAACTTACGTCGGCAAATGTTTGACTTGTGCGAGAGTCAAGACAGAGTACCAGAAACCTTCAGGCCTACTTCAGCAACCCAGGATACCACAGTGGAAATGGGAAGAAATTTCCATGGATTTTGTTACTGGCCTGCCTAGATCCCAGCGCGGGAATGATACTATTTGGGTGATCGTAGATCGACTCACAAAGTCTGCACATTTCTTGGCTATCAAAGAAACGGATAAGTTCTCTACACTAGCAGACATCTACTTGAAGGAAGTTGTTTTTAGGCACGGGGTGCCCACCTCTATTATTTCGGATCGGGATGCACGATTCACTTCAGAACTATGGCAAGCGATGCACAAAGCTTTTGGCTCTCGATTAGACATGAGCACAGCTTATCACCCTCAGACGGATGGGCAGTCTGAGTGCACGATCCAAACTCTAGAAGACATTCTTCGGGCGTGTGTTATCGACTTCGGCAACAGCTGGGAAAAACACCTCCCTTTAGTGGAGTTTTCGTACAATAACAGTTACCACACCAGCATACAAGCCGCTCCATTCGTGGCATTGTACGGACGTAAATGCCGGTCACCTCTCGGTTGGGCAGAGGTGGGAGATAGTCAGATTACAGGTCCAGAAATGGTAGTTGACGCTACTGAACGAATAGCACAAATACAACAACGCATGGCGGCAGCTCGCGATCGCCAGAAAAGCTACGCGGATAAGCGTAGGAAGCCATTGGAATTTCAGGTCGGGGACCGGGTTTTACTTAAAGTCTCACCCTGGAAGGGTGTGGTTCGTTTTGGGAAACGGGGCAAACTTAATCCGCGGTATGTTGGACCGTTCGAAATCACTGAAAGAATAGGCAAAGTGGCCTACAGACTAAACCTACCAGCTGAACTCAGTGCAGTTCACAACGTATTCCACGTGTCGAATCTGAAGAAGTGTCTGTCAGATGAGACCCTCATAGTTCCTTTTAAGGAACTCACTATCGACGAGCGGTTGCAGTTCGTCAAGGAACCAGTTGAAATCACGGACCGGGATGTTAAGGTCCTCAAGAACACTAGAATACCTCTTGTACGAGTTCGTTGGAACTCCCGTCATGGCCCAGAGTATACCTGGGAACGAGAAGATCAAATGGAACTCAAGTACCCCCAGTTATTCGAAAACCGTGCAACCACTACTGAGGCTGAAGCTACTACTGCAGAATTTCGGGACGAAATTCCAAATCAACGGGGGGATGATGTGACACCCCAGGAAAATCAGTAAACGATACAACTTACCTAGCTTCCCCAGTAACCGCATGCTAAATTTCGGGATGAAATTTCTTTCAAGTTGGGGATAATGTGACAACTCGAGTTTCCAAGATTCTATTTTCGCATTTATTGCACGTTCATTGTTTGTTTAGTGGTTTATTTGCACAATTAGTTTGCTGTGAAACTGTAACGTTGTGATTCAGTTAAGTATATGGTATATTGAGCATGGTTATGTGTTAATTATGAATGATTTGTCAAATGCATGAACTTGGTGGTGAAACTGTGAAATTGTTTGAGATGGTGTACTATTGTAAAAGTTAATAGTTGAGGATGTAGAGAGTAATTAGTGAAATCCTAGTGATATTTAACCCTAATCCCTTCTCACTAATCATTACACAAAACAAAACACGTACTTTCATTCTCTGATTCTCTGGCAATCATCATCACCTTCATCATTGGCACAAGATATTCATCACTCTTGATTTCCATACTCTAACTAGAATCAATTCAAGGTAATCGTTTATTGATTGTTTGATTGTATTAATTCTTGATTCTTCTAATACGTGTAAACCCTAGCTTTCATATGATGGTTCTGTGTTTTGATTGATTCTGATTATTGTGATAATGATGTTGATTAGTGTATGATCATTTGCCTGATGTTAAGACACAAGACATGTTAGAATGATTGACTGATAATTGATTCCTGCTCTGTTAAATGTGTGATTTAGGGTTCCTGTTCGTATGAACGTAACTGTTACGCTACTCACTCTATGTTTCTGTGCGTAACTAGGGTTTTAGTGTCATTATGCATTATGTCCGACTTTTAAATGTGCTTGTTGTCTGAGTTTTGTGAGGAGCATAACTGTCCGAACTTTTGTAGCAAGGTTAATAGGTCCGAACTTTGGACATTTTGCATATAGTCCGAGTTTTAATAAGTGATGTCCGAGATCTTGCTTATAAACTCATAGTCCGAGTTTTCAATGTGGTGGCCTTTGTCCGATCTTGTGATAATAATATCCTGTCCGAGCTTTTAAAAGGACATGAAGTCCGAGTTTTCTTTGTATGTAAGGGGGTGTCCGACTTTTAAATCAAGCACACTAGTCCGACTTTTGTAAAGCATCTAGTCCGAGTTCTATTAGGATAGGTGGTCCGACCTTTTAATGATAAAAGGTGGTCCGACCTTTTATCAACATAAGGGGGAGGGGCTTGTCCGAATTTCATAGGGGGAGCCCCTTTGGTCCGATCTTTATACAAGGAAAGGGGTCCGAGTTTTTCATAGACAACAAAGGTCCGACTTCTTTTGCTTGCCTTTAGAGGTCCGACTTTTACAAGTATGTTACATGCCCGAACATTATGCACCTCACAAGGGGGATCCGACTTTTAATGGATTGTATAGGTCCGATTGTTTGTTAAGGTTATCTTGTCCGAATTTTTTTGCATGCTTATACCTAATGTCTGAGTTATTGTATACACCCAAGATCCGATCCTTTGTTGATGAGTTGTCTGAACTCCTGATTGAATGTATGAACTAATTATAGTGATGTTACATGCTCTGAGTTCTGATAACACTTGAAGAGACAGAATGTATTAGGATGCCAAGATTAGAATCCTGTATGATTATATGTGATCATATGATAATGTACATTACTGGGTGATACTGTATGCATGAGCAATCTTTATTATAACATTCTGTACACGATAATCACACCGAACACGATTGCTTAGATATCAAAGACTTGTAAACCCTAATTGAATAAACACTTACATCGTATCATGTGCAATATGTCCTAGGTCGTGTGTAACGGACTTAGACAGTTACTAAACCCTAGAAGCAATAACATACCGAGCAAACCAAGGTGAGTTCACACAGCCAAGGCATGGGGTTCCCAAGGTGGGAATGGGATTGATTTATTTACTTGTACTTCTCTAGATAATGGAACGTAGTGATATGATCCTCGGGTGAGGAAGGTGATTGGTTAAGATACTGCTAGACTAGTGATGCTTATAGAACTGATCTTCGCACACACGCCGGGATTGGCTGCGATAATATGACTGATCTTCGCACACATGCCAGGGTTGGCTGCGATAATATGACTGATCTTCGCACACATGCCAGGGTTGGCTGCAATAATATGACTGATCTTCGCACACATGCCAGGGTTGGCTGCGATAATATGACTAATCTTCGCACACATGCCTAGGAAGGCTGCGAACTATACACTAAAACTTCGCACAGGTGCCGGGTGGCCGCGATACAAACATACCTAGTCTAGAATACTTGAGAACTTTCTCTAATCTTCGCATACATGCCTAGGAGGGCTGCGATACGAACTATTACGATACATGATTTAATGAACGAACATAAGACTTGCTTTACTATTACTATTACTGAACTGTTTACTGTGAACTCGCTCAACTAGTTGTTGACTCTCTGCTGCATGCCTTGCAGGACCTTAGGTACTTATGGAGCTTGCACAAGGAGGAGCAGGTCGTTGTGGGCATGGATCATGAATGCTTGTTAAACGTTTATGACATTACACACTTAATACTTATGTTTGGGTTTTTACATTAATGCTTCCGCTACACTTGATTATGTTGGTTTTGATAAACACCTTTCGTATTGATGGATAACTATTACTACTTATTTACATGTTCAATATGATTGGTGGCTTGATCCTGGTCAGTCACGCTCCCAAGCGGTGATACTCCGCGTGTGGATTTTGGGGGTGTGACAAAGAATGTCTGAAGTCGCAAAGGTCTCCTATGGGCCAACAGATGTTAACGAACAACAGATGATATTCAATATATGTTGCTTAACAGAACTGTTCATAGTAACAGTGGTTAGCTTAATAGCAGATGTTGAGAGTTTCATTAGGCTATTACATGTTGCTCACTAGGTGAACATTTGTAATTACAATCTTTCAATAAGCATGATGCTGACATCATTCTTCTGAAACAACTGTTTATCCTAACGACAGTTGATTTACCACTTCTAAAAACAACTATTTTTGAAACCTCTGCTTGGCTAAAAATTCATCCACTGCTGAAAAAAGAAATGTTTTTGAAACTTTTGTTGTTGGCCAACAGAGGTTTCCAAACAACTGTCATCCATTATCACAAGAGAGTTTCTGACGTGGACAGATGTTAGCTATCAGATATTTGTAACTACTTTTGTTGTTGCAATTTACATGATATTTGTAACTACTTTTGTTGTTGCAATTTACATTTTTATTTTTTATCCCTTTTAGTTAGAAAAGTGTTGGTTATATACAATTTGTAATAACAATAATACTTATACCTTACTTAAAATATTTAACTACATATTATGTTACCCTTATGTAAATATCATAAATTAATGAGGGCTGTTTGTGTAACTATATGTTAAATCAGTTGAAATTGGGGGAAAGAACAGTTCTGTGCACACAGACCATCATTACACATCAACACCTATCATCTTTCAAATCTTCACCCAGAATACTTCCTTATCACCGTGTTTGAAAAGGGTTCAACATTCATCGTCGTCTTCTTCTACGACAGACTTCATTCGTCTGACTTCATTGTTGATTTACTAAGGACAGGTATGTACATTCAACATATGATGAAGTTTGTAGTCTTTTTTGGGTCTTAAATGAATCGAATCATTGTAAATATACCATTATAGACACTTACGGATACAAATTGAAAAAGGTTTTAGTTAAGTAGTTGTATTATTTATGGAGAACAAGTTAAAGGATCATTATTTGGAAAAAAATTCAGTAGATAATCTCTGTTTCAGGCATAGATATTGGCCGATGTTAGTGTTTATCATAAAATCCAGATTCTCAGTTATATAGTATCGTTAGGGTTTATTCAATGCAGTTTTAGAAGTTTTCTTTTTGTGCAAGTAATACACTCTGTTTCAGTAGATATTCTTTGTTTTAGGGATATATAAAATCCCGATTTTATGTTCTTTGTTTTCAAGATTTACTGAGTAATACTTACAAGGAATTCTTAGTACTGTTTTAATGTTTATGCTTTAAATTTGTGTTTAATTTGACTTCATAATACATTAGGATCTGTTGAACAGACTTTGCTTTAACAGACCTTATCATCTATTGATCATGATCTGTTAAAGCTCTTCTGTTAAACATCCTCTATTGAACTGCATCATCTGTTCATCCACAACAGACGTTAGCTTCATTATAGTTTTGTATTCATCAGCAGAGGTTCTCTTTGGCAGACGTTTGGTTCAACAGTCTTTGTGTTTATCAGCAGCGGTTATTTGGTTCAATAGACATTCTCTGTTTCAGTAGATATTTTCTGTTTCAGGGATATATAAAATACCAATTTTATGTTCTTTGTTTTTAAGATTTACTGAGTAATACTTGCATTTTTTTATGTTTCTGTCTGTTTAGTTTCTTTCAGATTTATTTTTTTTATTTATGATCTTTTCTTTCCAAGTTTATTTCTTATTTTTTAAAATGATTTTATGTTGTCATTGTTTTTTATTTTTTATTTTCATTTTATTTGTTTCCGGATTCATCATTGTAACTTTTAAATATTTTGAACTTTGTATCATTATGGATGTCTTCTTTTTTCAGATTTAACAGGAATACAGAGAGAATGTCTTTCTACAGGTGTTTTTCAGCAATCACCAAGGAATTCTTGGTACTGTTTTAATGTTTATGATTTAAATTCATATTTTATTTGTTTTACTAATACGTATTTTGAAATTCTTATCATTGGTTAATTGCGTTTGTGTTTATCTTACAGTTATACCCGAACTCTTTTGCAAGACATGGTTATCATCTGCTGTTGATAATAACAATACTGTCATAAGGTGTGTGAATGATAAGACTTGGTTGGTTAATTTTGTAGGACACAATGGTCGTTTTGCTTTCATGGAAGGCTGGGGAAAAGTTGTTGCTGATCTTTCTTTATCAGAAGGAACAGTGCTTGTATTTAGAAAAATTGGACCATATACTTTTTTCGTGACACCTTTTATGAAGGTTGCACCTTATCCGCTTTGTCAGCAAAAGTTTGTTATGTTCAGCGCTATTTCATCTTTTGTGGATAAAAAGTATATTGAGTCTTTCTGCCATATTGTTAATGAAAATACAGTTGAACGTTTGGTAAGTTATAGTCATATCTATTTCTTCATGTTTTTAAATAAACTATATTATTTTTAAGGATGTTAGTGCTAACATTTTTTTATTGTTGCTTCTACCCACTGATTTTGTGAAGAACACTATTGGTTTTTCTAAGCTGAAGGGAGCGATGAAGGTTTATATCAATGCGTGGAATTTGTTTGATGTTTTTATTCAAAAATATCATATTAGCAAGTGTTATTTCTTTGGTAATGGATGGAAGAAGGTCGTAGGTTTTTTAGGTTTTAATGAAAAATGTGTTGTTGTTGCTATAAGATACCTTTTTGACTACAACTTTCATTTAACTCTCTTTGATGTAAATCGATGTGAAGCTTTGGTACCTAAAGCGGCAATGGAAAATATGGCTGGTGGTGTTGATAAGACTGTTGGTCAGACATCTAATGCTACTCCTGTAGTAGTTGAGTTATCTGATAACCAACCAGCCTTTGATGATGAATCTGATTCACTAGACGAGGATAGTGATTATCATGACTCGGGTGATGGTACTTCTGGATGTGACGTTTCTATGGATGATATTTCTGCTGATGAGGACGATGAAGATAGTGATGGTTCTTCTGATGATGCTAAAGATGATCCTGATTATCATCCGTTACAGTTTGTATGGAAATTTGACCACCGCTTTGTAAGTTATGTTATCTATTCATTTTATGCATCTGTTAGACACGATTAGTAAATTTGCTAAAGTTATTTTAAAAACATATATATCTTCATATTGATTATTGTATTTTTATTTTATTTTTAGCGACTTAATACAAGAGTTGCCGAGATGTCGCGTATTGACATGTCGTTGAAGTTGACCATTCAGAATCTACATGGAGTAGACACTGTCATTGATTTCCGACCTGAGAAGCTTGGTCAAGGCTTCAGATATGCTGCAAGTCAATGGGGAAAAAGGTTCCTCATTCCTAACGATATTAAGGCACCGTAGAAATGCACATTCATTTACGAACCTGATGTTGGCAAGTTGATTCTGAAGAAGGTGTCTATGTAGTTTGTGTTGTGGTTGTTGTTACAAACTCCTTTAGTGTATTGTACTAACCTTATTATTTGTAATTTTAAACAATTATATATATATATATATATATATGTGTTTTTGCAATTGTTGTATCTAAACAATTTTAATGTTATGTTTTGTAAATTTATTTAAGATATGTTATGTGTTATGGTTGTGTCTAATATTGATTAGTTTTTTTAGACTTTTATGCATTTGTATTGTATGACTCTTTTTTCTAATTATGGATGCCTATGTCTTCATAAACACGATATATGTTTCATTATAAATTTGTATGAGTATTTTTTTGAAATTGTTTTCTATAAAAATGTGTTCTTTGTGGTTTTCTAAAAACCACCCGTGTTTGCACATGGGTCTTACTACTAATTAGCAATAATAAATAACACGTTTTGATATAATTTCTATATACCTATCTTTACATTCTATTAAAATGTGTTATTCATGGTTTTCTAAAAACCACCCGTGTTTGCACACGGGTCTTACTACTAGTTAGCTATAATAAATAACACGTTTTGATACAGTTTCTATATACCTATCTTTACTTTCTATTAAAATGTGTTATTCATGGTTTCTAAAAACCACTCGTATTTGCACACGGGTCTTACTACTAGTTAATAATTCTAAAACAAATTAAAAGATACCACAAATTATTGAAAATAACGAGAATAAATATGGTGATACACGTGGAATTTTTTAAAACCACATATTATTAATTATTAAATAGCAATAAATGAAATTTAAAAGCAATTATAAATAACCGAAAAGAAAGAGAATAAATATGGTGGTTATCACTTAAAAGCAATTATAAATAACCAAAAAGAAGGAGAATAAATACGGTGGTAATACATGATATTATTTGAAATCATTTATTATAATACGGATTATTTAGCTTAAGCTTATAACAATCAAAATGTTTATTTTTAGAGTAACATACATTTTTTTTTGAAAAGTAAACTTCATTCACAACCAGCCGACCCAAATCGGGTCGACCAAAAAAACACAAAAAAATTACATATTTACAAAAGAAACCCACTCCTCCCAGGAAATCCCTTTATGCTTAGATCTATTCGAATACCAAAAAAAACCTAACACCTTTGTTTCACTAATAATCCTATCAATCCTAACCGGACTATTAGAAAAAATCAACTTGTTCCTGGCACGCCAAAGGCTCCAGCATGTTATAATAATAAGACCGTGCACCGCCTCCCTCTTCTTGGACGAGGCCGAGAGGCTCTTATGAAGGCAAAGAAGGTCCTTAGTAGAAAAAGCAAATATGGCGGGAATCCTGCACCACTTACTAATCACGTTCCAAACAATCGAGGAGACATAACAGGCAGTATATAAATGATCGGCAGTCTCGTCAGCGAATGAACACAGTGGGCAAGTCGGCTCACCTTGAAGAATATTTCTCTTCCTTAACGCTACCTTAGTTGGGAGTTTTTCCATCTCCGCTCTCCACATATGGATGTTACATTTATCGGGGACCCAATCACTCCACTCCATAACAAAGTTTTGACTCACGGGCCTATCCGAATAGCACAGACGCTTCACATATTTAACAGATAAAATACCATCACTATGAGGAGACCACCTCCACTTATCTTGTCTGTCAACAATCTGAACCGACACTATAAAGCTGCAGAGTTGCTGCAAATCCAATAACAAAGCAGCATTGGACAAGTCCGATTTCCAGCGCCAAGAGATATCCGAACCCGATCCAGTGCTTAAGACCCTGTCCGCCACAAAACATTTTTTCTCTGCCTCCATTCTGAATAAATCTGGGAATTTCAACTTTAGAGGCTCAGCGATGATTGTAACATTTGTGCTTGTAATCCTTGTGAACAGTTCAGCTATCAATAAAACAAAGTTACTTGATCCCAATGTTTGTTTGGTTATGTTTTACATTTTTCATGTTTTGACTTTTGTTCAATTTCAAACTCTACATCGCTTTCTGGAGAATTATACGCAAACTGGTGCGTAAACGTACTCAGTTTAATGCGACAAATACTCCGGAACATCAACATATACTCAACATACCTTAAATAACCTTTACATAACTTAGAAATAAGTTTTGAAGGCTTTGGTATGGCAAAAACAAGTTAATTCGCTTACAGGGACTAAGCTTGACAAACTGCGAAAGTATGACAATTTGATATGTAACAAACATTCCGGAACATGACCATAAGTTAAACACACCTTAAATATCCTTTACATACTTAGAAATAGGCTTTTAGAGGTTCGGTGTGCTAAAATAAACTTTTGGGTCTTTCAGGGACTAAAGGTGTCAAAAAGTGCACAAGTTTGCACTTTCGCGCATAACTTTCGTTCTGAATACATCCGGACATCCAAAAATTTATGCAAGAATCATAATATTATGCCTTAGTGTTTGGCATGAGAAAAATCCATTCGTCTCGCATTTTGGATCGTTTTTCGCACTTATGCGCATTCTGTCGTAATTAACCGAACATCGCGATCGTACGGCCAAACGAACCAACATCCGGCATATTTTTGAGCATGTTTCATGTTCTCAATGTTTAATCATCATTTTAGGTCCTCAAAGATGGCTTAACGGGTCTTAAACATGTCGGAAATGGCCCTAAACCACAACAGGGACCTAAACTGTCATTTCTGAAACTTGTTTTCTGATCTGGACCTCCAGGCGGCCCGCGTAAGCCCAGGGTGAACTCTTACACGGGCCGCGTCAGCCTCCCAGACCAGATTCAATGTTTTAATTCACTTGCAACAGCCTTTCAAACCTCCAAAAGGCAACGCCACTTGTCAAATCCCTATGGTGGGGGCAAAATAAGCCACCACAACATTGCGACAAGTGTACGGGTTAGATCGAGGCACGATATTCAAGAAACGATCCTAACGGTCTTGCATATCCTATAAATACCCCCCCTTTTTGGCTAAAAACCCACAAATCTGATCTAAAAGCTCTAAGTTGATGCCATTGCTTGATACCTGAGCTCCTGGATCAAGATTAGCTTTCGGGGACCCTTCGTAAGTGTTCTTTCGTTCTTTTATTCGCTTTTCGTGTCCGAAAGTCAAGCTTTGTTTGACTTTCTGCATTGACCAGTTTATAGTCAACACGAAGTTCGTTTGAACTTCATAACGTGAGCGTGATCACGATGGTTATAGTCCATAGTGACTACACCTACTGATTACCACGTTATCTAGGCTCGGTGACGAGTCGTAGTTTCGACCAAAATGCGCATTCTTGCGTATTTTGTAACCAAACTACTCATAGGTATCAAAACCGTTTGTTTTGATACCAAATCTATTTTGCTAAACTTAGTTAAGCATGTTCTAACATGCTTAGCTCGTCACTTTTAGTATAGTGCTTATATAGGGTCGTAAGGTAAGCGATCTAAACAATCGCTTATACTTTCGAACCCGACCCTTTTGGTCGATCATTAGGATCCGACCAAACGCATTAGGTGACCATAGTTGTATAGGGAATAACCTTCCAAGGTTATGTCTTATGGTCACGACGTTAGGCGTTCCAAACGCATTTTACGCAAACGACGCGTTAAGATGGCATAAGCTGTCACACCCTGGCTTTGCGGAAGCGTGGTTAATTTGGTGTGAGTTCTTAATACCATAGCTTAACCATAACAAAGCTATATGAAATAAAACCATGCAAGATCATCCATTTAATTAAGTTTTTAAAAACCAAATACAACAACATCGTCTTAACAAACACAAACATCAACATGACCTAAACACAGTTTAGGGACTGTGACTTGTCCAGGAAAGAGTCACATTCCCAAAACCCGGATGACCTCGTAACTAGTGCAGCGGGAAAGCGTGTCATACCGCGCCAGATCCTTTAATTCCCTGAAATACATGTAAGTTGAAAAATCAACAAAAATGTTGAGCGAGTTCATGTGTTTAGTATGTGCGCGCGGATAAACCTTTATAATCATTGTAAGTATGAATGTTTTGTGAACTCTGGTATGAAAGCAAACAAGGAAACATATCAGTTAATGTGTAACCACATGGTCCAACCTGCGGGCGCATGGGAGGGGATAGGACAAGGTCACCACATGGTCCAACCTTAGGGCGCATGGGTGGTGTTAAGACAAGGTCACCACATGGTCCAACCTTAGGGCGCATGGGTGGTGTTAAGTCAAGGTCACCGCATGGTCCAACCTTAGGGCTCATGGGTGGGGTTTGTTATGCTCAAATAGGCCTATCACTTCAATCCCTCGATCGTACTACGAGGACTAAGGTTCTTAAGATTTCGCCTACCCAATCACATAACCTAACAGTTCCTTCCTTAGCTGACCATACCATTTATAATTGTCCGTAGCTGTATGTAACATGTATTTCACCCCCGAAGTTTAGAAAACTGAAAACCGTTAAGAGAAAAGGGGGACATGAACTCACTGTCGGTGCGTCTCTACCAAGTATACTCCAATCAGGCAGCTGTGCAACGACCTACATGTGCTAACTCTATTAGACGGACGGCCGTGCCTTAGCTTTATAGTTTAAGTTTTTGGGAAATAGTTAGACAACTATTTCGGGTTTACTTTTCGTATATACTTGGTAGTTAATCTCCTTCCCAAGGATGGGGGATTTAATACATGTGCGTTTGAATTATATCATTAAGTCTCACTTAATATATATATTTATTTCCAATTACAAAATATAAGTATTTTTCTCAAAAATATTATACTTCCATTTCACATAACATTTCCAAAAATAATTCGTTGATAAAATACGCGTTCATGAATATTTCCGTATAATGCGTCAGTTACGTTTTATCATTCGAGTGGTAATAAATATTACCAATGTACTTATATAGCTATCGTAGAAGCGTTCGTATTATTTTGGATCTGTTATCGTTCGAAAATATTATTTTTACTCTAAAAATAATATTTATGTATTTTCACAAAATAATCATAAACAATGTTGTGAAAATATATTTACTAAATATATATTTATCACGTTTAATTTAGTGAAAATCCCACCTCCGATTATTTAGTAAATAAAGTCATGGCGAAATTTATATTTCGAAAACATGTCGAAAAGATATTTCTAACACTTATAGTGAAAATAATTCTAAGTGTTAGGTTTTTAGAAAAATTTCGCCAGAGTTTCCTCTGTAACTGGAGGTGACCACGCTTTCAAGCGTATCATTTTCTTTTACAAATTCAATTTCAACAACTTCTTTATTCAATCAAACAATTTCCGACACAATGAACTAGTCGACAAGTATGTAAATCGCATAATCACATGAACTTGTAGTTTTTCTAAAATTTATAGCGTACGTCTCCTTACATTTAGTGGATCTTCATATAAAGTAATGTGATCTCGTAAAAACCTCGTTTTTAAAGTAAATTCATCTTTACAACTTCTCGTCATCTTTTACAAAGATTGTTATTTTGTCGAAACTTTTCATTTCACAAGTGTTTACACACTTGTGGTTTATAAACATCATGCTTGTTAGTGTAAGATCCATTTTTAGAAAACGTGATTTCCTTGACGCTTGGTCCTTTGAAAATACCACTTGCAGATACGTAGATCTGCTAGTTTTAAAACACTATCCTGGAAGTAAAACATTTTTACACAAGTTCATGATTCGCGGGTGGTAGAGTTTCACCTTTTAACCCTTGTTCTATTCATAACAACCTTATGTCATGATTCGTGATCATGACCAAACCGGGTTAAACAATGATCCGAGCTACCACAACATAGATCGGGTCTAAATAATCACAAATCTCAATTACTACAACATTTACACAACTAGTGAGCTTTTAACCATCATTTTTCATGTTTTTAGTAGACTTTAATGCACCCTTTTGTAAGATTCCGAGTTTTAACCGTTACACCACATATTAACCGCTTTAGATTAGTTCGAGATAGTGTTTTAAGCATCATACCTCTAGCTCGAAGCTAGGGAAGAATCTACGCGCAAATGAGGTGGATAAAAGCTAGAGAAAGAGGTCCTTTGAGCTCCGAGTGCACCAAGCTTCCTAATACGTGACCCTTGATGTTTGTATAACCTTGGAATGAGGAGATGAGAACTCGAAAATGGATGTAGGGGAGGGGGTGTGTTCGGCCGAGACTTAGAGAGCAAGAGGGAGAGAGTTTTGTGTGGAGTATGGAAATGTGAATGTTCATGATGCAATTACAAGTTACTTATAGATAATTTTAGGGATTATGGACCAAAGGTTTTAATGTCCTCTTGATATGAGACAAGAGTTATTATATTAATAAAAAATGGTACAAGACTTGGTCACAATGTAACCGATCGACCCAAGGGGGGGGGTCTTGGTTGAATTCTAACCATTAGTTGGTTACTTAGTTAGGTTAACTAAGTTAAGTTTAGGGGTTAACTTGGTTAGTTGTGTGTTGTGTTTTAACGCGGGTGTTAAGGTGTTCAGGGACCCTAACTGGCTCAGAAAAAGATGAATAATATTTATGGCCATATTTTCATGTTCTGGGTAAAGTCCGGTTGTTCGGTTGGGTAGTAATCCGTTAAAGCGCTTAACAAAGCTTTTAAGTGTCGTTAATTAAATTGACGCGGGATTCGACTAATCGTTGAGGAGACGATTCCGGCAAGTCTTCGAGGAAGACTTTGGGGTATTCTCCAATCACAGGGATATCTTCGGGTTTTGGTTCTTCGGTTTCTTTTTCCACGACATGAGCCAAGAATGCAACACATCCTTTGTGCGAAAATTTATGTGTCTTCTTTGCCTGATAACCCGTAGGAGCGTATCCTGCTCCATGAATCACAATCATTTCTCCGTTCGTCGTCGGGGTGCGGATGACAATCTCTGCTGGGTTGTTCGACAACCAGTCCATCCCAATTATCACATCGAAGCTTCCGTTAGGCTTGTTCTATCGAGAACTGGGTATCTAGGTTACTTACTACTAAAACAACTATATTTTCCGAAGCTAAAATTTGACAATACTGTCAAATAGAGCGTAACATTGACTATTATGAGACGTACCGATATCCACGCTTGGATTCTATCCCCGCTGTTGAGCTTTCATCCACGTGCCTGAGTGTTCTTAGGGCAATACTTCCTGAAATGCCCCACATCACCGCAATTAAAACATGCTTGGCCACAGCCTTGATCGTCACCATCCTTGCCTTGATAGTTGTCGTCGTCGTTATTTCCTCCGCGATTTCCGTTACCATCTTGACCTCTATTTCCATGTTCAGTACCTTGCCGACACGTTTCCTTGACATGTCCCACCTTGCCACAGTTACCACATTTTCCATATCTACACCTCCCGTTATGGTGACGTCGACAGTTGTCGCACTTTGGTAGGATACCCGTGTACTCTTTTCTCTTTTTGGCCTTGTTGTCGCTACTCGACTGGGTACCCTGTTTGAAATTCGCCAACTTCCTCTTGTTGTCCCCAGATGACTCTACATGAGTCTCCTTCTTCTCCTCAGAGGCTGAAAATTTGTTCATCCTGATTGCCTCTTTCGTCAGGGCTACACTTAGATTGATGGCCTCAAAGATTGTTGCAGGCTTTGATGCCGTTACCATGCTCATGATTTGGGGTGCCAATCCCCAAATGAAACGCTCAATCCTTTTAAACTCCGGATCTACCATGTAAGGAACGATACGCGATAGAACTTGGAACTTCTCCACATACTCAGCTATTTTTGGACCTTCCATCTTCAAGTTCCAGAACTCAGTTTCTACCTTCTGGCTTTCTGTTCTCGAACAATACTTTTTATGCATTAGCTCTTTCAGCTCGTCCCATGATAGAGCATACGCAGCAGCCTCGCCCATTGTCTGAACCTGAAGTTTCCACCATGACAGAGCCCCATCTCGGAACAGCCCGGAAATGTACGTGACCTGATCTCTTGGGGCGCATTTGCTCGCACGCAAAACAGTGTCCGTCTTCTCAATCCAGCGTACGAAGGCTACGGCACCCCCAGTGCCGTCGAAATGTAGGGGCTGGCAGCCTAAGAACTGCTTGTAGGTGCAGCCGTTGGGTGGGTTATTTCCTGAGGTACCTCCGTTGCGCTCGGAGTGATGGGCCTCGTATTGTGCGATGACTGCAGCAATGATTCCCTGAAGTTCCGCCTCGTTGGTGGGTATGCGTACATCCCGTCTAGGAGGCATCTTCTAAATGATGATCGTATGGGTCAGGTCATAGTAAGTAAAGTGTACGTAAGTATACAACAATATCAACACATAACATCTCATGTTATAAATAAATCAATCACATAACATCTCATGTCATAGAACATAAACAATAGATCACTGCGATTGCATTGCCACAAATCGAGACCAGAATGTAAGGTTTACAGGTACCCAACTGTATCATACAACATCAATGACTTAGTAGGTGACGACCCTAGGCAAGTCATGCGATCGCTGGACATGTTCAGGAATCTCTGGTTCGTCCATTTTCAAATTCTAGGACTCCATCTCAAGCTTCTGTTATTCCAGTCTTAGAACCATATTTCTCCTTAATCATTTCCTTGAGCTCGTCCCAGCTCAGTGCATAAGCAGCATCTGTACCAAGGGTCTGAATCTGAAGATCCTATCATGAGAGTGTGCCACACTCTGTTGGGGTGAACAGTTAGTCATTCTTAGAATGGAGTCAATCTTTTCGGACCAACGAACAAATGCAATGGCGCTTACTGTTTCGTCGAAGTTCAAAGGCTTGCAGTTCAGGAACTGCTTATAGGTGTGGTCAGTTGGGGGGGGGGTTATTACCAGTTGTGCCATTGCTGTGCTTAAAAGCGGAGAGTTTCATGTCGTGCAATTGCCTGTGAGTTGCGTTTTTGCAGCTCGGCTTCTATCCTTGGCAACATACTGGCGTTTGTGTCACGCCTGGGTGGCATTTTCTTCTGCCGAAATGGCATGAAGTGGGTTAGACAACTTTCCAATTGTCTATGAGATACATAGCACCATAAGCCATCATGTACTCACCCAATTTTACACATAAATATACTCAATGTATGGGTGGGGAAATAAATTTTTCTGAGCCTTCACATAGGCTTGCCAATATGGCTTGTTGCTTGAAATGGAATGAACTCGAGGCTTCATCGCCTTGGTCATTCGTGTTCGAGTTATTTCCTGCTACATTGGTTTTCATTAGCTTGACCCGCAGAGTCCACCAGGATTTCTGTGCACTACAAGTCGTTATTACGTGGGCCCCCATAATAATAAATTATCTTGCACAGTTACCCCACATTTTCTCTCGTCCAAGCAGATGATCAACCAAGGAGCAACAGCAGGTGCATTGGCATGAACAGGGTCATGCTCCAATGCGGGGTCAAGAGCAACGCCTGGCTCAGGGCCACGGCTGGCTCCGGATCAACAAACTCCATCTCAAAAATCAGCTGGATCAACCATCACAGGGGGGTTGCAGGATCCTCCAAGGGCTGGTCTAAGTGTATGAACTCAAGGTCATGGTCTGGATCAAAACCATGTTGAAGAACAGGATCACCCTCAATACTGTGATCAAGCTCAAAGCTGTGTGCAGGAAACGGTGCAGCTAATGATGCTGTATCAGGGTCGGCGTCGTGTGAATGGTGCTGCACTCCCTATATATGCGAAAATGCGGATGTCGGAAACTCAATGAGTCTGGGACAGGGGAATGGGCATGAGTTTCCCCCGCAGGAGCGTCCGCAAGCAGTAGGCTAATACCAGCAGCAATAGGGCCTCGCCCTCGAATGGGTCCTCCTCTAGTAGATTGTTATCGTCGACAGAGGCCATGTCAGGGGCATATCAACAATGGGATAAGCGGCAAGGGGCACAGGAGCAGGGATCACCGCGAGTGGCAAATTCCCAACAAGATGGCCATCAGTAGGCTCTGCTACGACTTCAGGCAGCGCAAAGGGCTGAATGTCGTCATTGTCTGTGCCGGTAGTATCGGAAATGTGCACCTCGTGCTCCGATGAACTATGTCGTCTGATGCTATGGCCATGGGATTCGTAGTGTCCATCTTTCTTGTACATGATGAAAGCATGACGTTTGTAACATAATGATGTGTGTCGGTGTGTATATAATTTAGATGTATATTTAAGCCCTTTTTACACTTTTAACCAAGTTTTAAATTTATAAAACACGATATTCACTAACACTAAACACACATATGGGCAAGTGCACCCATCGTGGACGTAGTATAGTGTTGGTAAGATACCGAGGTCGTCCAAGGACACAAGAGCTTTTAATACCGGTTTATCCTCAACGTCTAACCAAATCAAAAAGTTAGAAAAATGTTTTAAACTAAGAAAAATAAAAACTAACTAAATGCTGAAAAATAAAATAAAATAAAAACAGATAGACAAGATGAATCACTTGGATCCGACACGTGTATTAGTATAACCTTTGATTATTTTCGCACTTTTGCACTTGTTTAAGAGATTATCTTAGTTATTGTAGTAGGCCCCTCTTTTGAAGGCGACGTTACCCTCAACCCAGTAGTTTGAGTCAGCAAGGATACAATCCTAAAGGGTCGGATTATTGAAAGATAATGAATTAAGTTATTAATGCAAATTATGGTAGGCCCCGCTTTTGGCGGTGACGTTACCCTCGGCTAAGTAGTCTGAGTCAGCAGGGATACAGTCCTAAATAGCCGGGTTATAGTATTAATAGTAGTTAGCTTATGAGGGGGTCAAAGAGTTTGGATCCCCGCCATCCAATACCTATGGGCATTGAAGGAGATCCTACTAAATTTGACCCAGGTCCCAAGCAGGACCTCTAAACGCTGAACAAGGGCAAGACCTTTACCAAACCGTTCCCTTAACCCCCGACCAGGTAGCCAACATACCTCCATATAGACCGTGGAGATATGAATGGTGAAAATCTTTTATTTTATATAGACAGTAAAATAATGTCAAGACACCACGGACAAACGATAAGGAAAGATCACCTTCAACATAAGTAACTAGTTATTAAAGTCATTAATACAAAACCAAATAAAAAGTGCAAAAGATTAAAAATAAAAAGTATTATACTAAACACTTGTCTTCACCAAGTGATGTAAGAGACTTAGGCAAACATGGCCTTGATTGTCAAGAACTCTTACGATCAATCTTGGATCCCGAGACGACTCACACACTCTACGATGGACAATGGATGATGGTGGTGGATGATGGTGTTATGGTGGTGGTGGGTGGTGGATGAAGTGTGAGAGAGGTGGTGTGCCAAGGGATGAGAGAGAATGAAACCAAGCTCCTCTATTTATAGGCTGGACAGAACGCTGGACACGGCCCCGTGTCCGCTGGACACGGCCCCGTGTCCGCTGGACACGGCCCCGTGCCCGTCTGACACTCTCTCTCTTCATTAATTGTAATTGCGAATTACAATTAATACGCCTGCTGTACTTTCAACACGCCCCCGTGCTCGCTGGACACGGCCCCGTGCCCAGCAATAGAAGCTTCTACTGGTTTGTCTTATCTGCTGCTTCCTGGGCACGCCCCCGTGTTCGCTGGACACGGGGCGTGTTCAGACTCTGTTTTCTTCTCTTTGTCTTGGGAGGTGCCGTTGAGGGTCCGGGCAGTCCACTTTTGTTCCTTTTCTTGTATTTATGGTAGAATTAGGGGTCTTTTTGCTTCTTTTGTGATTTTGAGCTCATTTCATCCTGAAAATACAAAAGGAAGACAAAAACACTCTTTTTCCAACATTAGTACTTAAAAAGGGTTAGTTTTATGCCTTAATTGATGTGTTTTATATGTTGCATTTTACACACATCACATAAACACATATACGTATAACAATCAATCACATCAACATATAAACATGTTAGTCAGCAATAAGCAATCAAATAATTCTCCTAGTCCCACTAGCCTCCCAGCCTCCCAGACTGATATTCCTAGTCCCACTAGCCAAATTCCTCCCAGCCTCCAAGGCTGCTCTATCATCTACCTCGACCTCTCAGATCGAGCCTCGGCCCCCAAGACCGAGCCTCAGCCTCCATGACTGAGCCTACTCTTCCTAGTCTCACTAGCCATCTACCTCGATCTCTAAGATCGAGCCTCGGCCTCCAAGACCGAGCCTAAAAATAATAAGTAAAATGTGCTCAACATTTGTTTATAAAAAGGTTTTGGATCTGGACTTAAGTGGTATGCAGTAAAAATGTTTTCGTGAGAGCCCTAGTGATCATAGTCTAGACTCGAGAAGGAATCCCAGTCCGCTATGATCAGAGCTCTGATACCAAGCTGTCACACCCTGGCTTTGCGGAAGCGTGGTTAATTTGGTGTGACTTCTTAATACCATAGCTTAACCATAACAAAGCTATATGAAATAAAACCATGCAAGATCATCCATTTAATTAAGTTTTTAAAAACCAAATACAACAACATCGTCTTAACAAACACAAACATCAACATGACCTAAACATAGTTTAAGGACTGTGACTTGTCCAGGAAAGAGTCACATTCCCCAAACACGGATGACCTCGTAACTAGTGCAGCGGGAAAACGTGTCATACCGCGCCAGATCCTTTAATTCCCTGAAATACATGTAAGTTGAAAAATCAACAAAAATGTTGAGCGAGTTCATGTGTTTAGTATGTGCGCGCGGATAAACCTTTATAATCATTGTAAGTATGAATGTTTTGTGAACTCTGGTATGAAAGCAAACAAGGAAACATATCAGTTAATGTGTAACCACATGGTCCAACCTGCGGGCGCATGGGAGGGGATAGGACAAGGTCACCACATGGTCCAACCTTAGGGCGCATGGGTGGTGTTAAGACAAGGTCACCACATGGTCCAACCTTAGGGCGCATGGGTGGTGTTAAGTCAAGGTCACCGCATGGTCCAACCTTAGGGCTCATGGGTGGGGTTTGTTATGCTCAAATAGGCCTATCACTTCTATCCCTCGATCGTACTACGAGGACTAAGGTTCTTAAGATTTCGTCTACCCAATCACATAACCTAACAGTTCCTTCCTTAGCTGACCATACCATTCATAATTGTCGATAGCTGTATGTAACATGTATTTCACCCCCGTAGTTTAGAAACTAAAAACAGTTAAGAGAAAAGGGGGACATGAACTCACTGTCGGTGCGTCTCTACCAAGTATACTCCATGTGCTAACTCTATTAGACGGACGGCCGTGCCTTAGCTTTATAGTTTAAGTTTTTGGGAAATAGTTAGACAACTATTTCGGGTTTACTTTTCGTATATACTTGGTAGTTAATCTCCTTCCCAAGGATGGGGGATTTAATACATGTGCGTTTGAATTATATCATTAAGTCTCACTTAATATATATATTTATTTCCAATTACAAAATATAAGTATTTTTCTCAAAAATATTATACTTCCATTTCACATAACATTTCCAAAAATAATTCGTTGATAAAATACGCGTTCATGAATATTTCCGTATAATGCGTCAGTTACGTTTTATCATTCGAGTGGTAATAAATATTACCAATGTACTTATATAGCTATCGTAGAAGCGTTCGTATTATTTTGGATCTGTTATGGTTCGAAAATATTATTTTTACTCTAAAAATAATATTTATGTATTTTCACAAAATAATCATAAACAATGTTGTGAAAATATATTTACTAAATATATATTTATCACGTTTAATTTAGTGAAAATCCCACCTCCGATTATTTAGTAAATAAAGTCATGGCGAAATTTATATTTCGAAAACATGTCGAAAAGATATTTCTAACACTTATAGTGAAAATAATTCTAAGTGTTAGGTTTTTAGAAAAATTTCGCCAGAGTTTCCTCTGTAACTGGAGGTGACCACGCTTTCAAGCGTATCATTTTCTTTTACAAATTCAATTTCAACAACTTCTTTATTCAATCAAACAATTTCCGACACAATGAACTAGTGACAAGTATGTAAATCGCATAATCACATGAACTTGTAAATTATGGTAGGCCCCGCTTTTGGCGGTGACGTTACCCTCGGCTAAGTAGTCTGAGTCAGCAGGGATACAGTCCTAAATAGCCGGGTTATAGTATTAATAGTAGTTAGCTTATGAGGGGGTCAAAGAGTTTGGATCCCCGCCATCCAATACCTATGGGCATTGAAGGAGATCCTACTAAATTTGACCCAGGTCCCAAGCAGGACCTCTAAACGCTGAACAAGGGCAAGACCTTTACCAAACCGTTCCCTTAACCCCCGACCAGGTAGCCAACATACCTCCATATAGACCGTGGAGATATGAATGGTGAAAATCTTTTATTTTATATAGACAGTAAAATAATGTCAAGACACCACGGACAAACGATAAGGAAAGATCACCTTCAACATAAGTAACTAGTTATTAAAGTCATTAATACAAAACCAAATAAAAAGTGCAAAAGATTAAAAATAAAAAGTATTATACTAAACACTTGTCTTCACCAAGTGATGTAAGAGACTTAGGCAAACATGGCCTTGATTGTCAAGAACTCTTACGATCAATCTTGGATCCCGAGACGACTCACACACTCTACGATGGACAATGGATGATGGTGGTGGATGATGGTGTTATGGTGGTGGTGGGTGGTGGATGAAGTGTGAGAGAGGTGGTGTGCCAAGGGATGAGAGAGAATGAAACCAAGCTCCTCTATTTATAGGCTGGACAGAACGCTGGACACGGCCCCGTGTCCGCTGGACACGGCCCCGTGCCCGTCTGACACTCTCTCTCTTCATTAATTGTAATTGCGAATTACAATTAATACGCCTGCTGTACTTTCAACACGCCCCGTGCTCGCTGGACACGGCCCCGTGCCCAGCAATAGAAGCTTCTACTGGTTTGTCTTATCTGCTGCTTCCTGGGCACGCCCCCGTGTTCGCTGGACACGGGGCGTGTTCAGACTCTGTTTTCTTCTCTTTGTCTTGGGAGGTGCCGTTGAGGGTCCGGGCAGTCCACTTTTGTTCCTTTTCTTGTATTTATGGTAGAATTAGGGGTCTTTTTGCTTCTTTTGTGATTTTGAGCTCATTTCATCCTGAAAATACAAAAGGAAGACAAAAACACTCTTTTTCCAACATTAGTACTTAAAAAGGGTTAGTTTTATGCCTTAATTGATGTGTTTTATATGTTGCATTTTACACACATCAAATACCCCCACACTTGAACTTTTGCTTGTCCTCAAGCAAAACTCTTTTAATGTGGCTTACACTCCCAAATGGAATAGGTAGAAGAGAAGTTTTTAGCTTGTCCTAGAGTGTCGGGAATCCAAGGTTTGTATAGGTTTTATTTTTATTTTATTTACAATCCTATTCGTCATGATTTATTTTGAACTTTTCATAAGATAAACTACTTATTTGGGCATAACATGCCTTTTTAAAATTCCATTTATATACAAGTTCACATACCTCACGGGAGATCACTCAATCACTCGGCCGAAGGTGTATATTTAAGTGAATCGCTCGAGAGCGGCACGGACTTACGTTTTCCATAGGCTTGCCAAGCGATCAATCCTCCTCCTTTTTAACTTTTTACCTTTGTAAATATCAAGAGGACTTTTGGGGTGAAGGCTTGGGTTTAAAGGTGGGTAGTTGGTTAGTGGTTAGTAAAAAGGGCGAAAATCGTAACAAGTGTCGGTTTTCATAAAATACCTTATTTTTAGTGACATTTATTTTTGAAGTATTTCTCCAAACAAGCTTTTGTAGCTTTTGTTTGTTTTTGACTTCATTATTCATATTTTTTTTTCTTCACGTAAAGGGTATGTTTATGAAAAACCGAGCTTGTTACTAAAATAAGGGTGAAAAAATGAAAAAGATTTTTGGTGGGTAAAAAAAAATTGTTTTGAGGGTAATGAAATGAAAGGTTTAGGCTCAAAGGGGTTTTTCTAGGGGGATTTTGGGTAGGTAAAAAAAAATGAAAAATAATGGTTTTGAAAGAAAAATAATTAGTCCTAATGCCTCTATCATTTACTTACTTGGGTTTAAGTTGGTAAGGACCGGGAGTGTATCGTCGTGGCAAGTTCTAGATTTGTAAAGACCGAGCGGCTATTCACACAAGAAACGAAAAATGAGCATTTAATCTAAATATGTATATTTTTATGCTCAATAAAGGCTCAAAACTCACTTTTGTGGGAATGGGTTTTTAATGTGACCAAGCATATATAATCGAATTTTTAACTAGACTTGTTATACCGTTTCATAATTTTCTTATGTTAGTTCTTTTTATCACGACGCTATCGGTTGTAAAATAAAAAAAATATAATCCTTTTATAACTTGTTATTCCCAACTTAAACTAAGACAAGTAAATAAAAAAAAATGAAAAAGTTTTTGAAAAAATTTGGGGTGTTTAGCGGTTCCAATAGAGTTTTATGTAAGGCTTGTTTTAGGATTTTGCAAAATTTCAAGGTTTTAGCATTCCCCCCCCCCCACACTTAAATTACACATTGTCCTCAATGTGTCCAAAAATAAAGTTTTTGGTTGATTAGAATATGTAAAAGTGTGTTTAAAAACAAAGTTTTGTGTTACTGGCGCTCTGGACACGGCCCCGTGTCCATTGGACATGGCCCCGTGGTGAACTGCCAGTAACGAAAAACTTACAGAGGGTGGACACGGGGGCGTGTTGGGTGAACACGGCCACGTGTCCGGCAAAAATCTGCAGGTCAGTAGCCAAACAGCAGAACTGGGAAATGGGCACGGGGGCGTGTCGGCTGGACACGTCCCCGTGTGGACAGTCTGTTAGCCACAAAAATAGGTTTTTCCCCCGGTTTCTTCATCCTAAGGCTGCAAGTGCTAATGTTTAGCACCCTAACCCTTGCATTGCACCTGTTCAATCATTCAATACCATCCAACCAAGCACAATCCATCCTAATCTTACCATTGTCAAATATTATCCAAACATAAAGTAAAAACAAAATAAAGATAAAAAAGTAGTTCGGGAAAGTAAATTGTTCGACAAATGGCACGCAGGCCATGAATTGTTGGATAGATAAGAAGGGCAATCAAACCTGTGGGCTCATTACCAGCTAGCCCCTTATTCCTCCCAGCCTCCTACTCCATGTCTTCATCACTACCATCACCTCCACCCCCTTGCCTCGCCATGTACTCCCGGATGCTACCGGTATCATCTTGTATATCGTTAATGTTGCGTTCGATAGCTCCAACCCGGTGGTGTGTGTTGTTGGCGAGGTTGTAGGTGTTCCTTGAGCACATGAGGTTTTCCTGCAAAAGATCATGTAAACTTTGAAAGTTAGGAAAACCACCTCCTTGGGAGGAGGATTGGCCCGCATCGCCTTGGGGTGGATACTGAAAATGGGGATGTGGTGCATGAAGAACTAGAGCCTCCTGCGGGTTCCATGCATAGCCTTGCGTTCTCTGAAAGCTCACCGTCCCGTCCTCCGCTTCATAAAGCAAGTTCATGGATCGGCAAATGTGATAATCGACCCGTCCCGACCATGGACTCCTTTCGAAGGACCTTGGGATATTCGTGAAGTGCTTGAAGAGACGGTACACCCATCCTCCGAAGAAGATTGGTGTAGGAGCAGAGGCAAGGCGGTTTAGGTGCATGTTTCGCAGTAGGAGGTACGGAACATCTAGAGGCTTCTGGTTGTGGATGCAGTGAAGGACAACCAAATCTTTCAACCCAACAACGCCACTACTGTTGTGGCATTGGTTCAGCGAGTATGATAGGAGCCTGTGGATGTAGCGGTATAACGGGTCCCTCAGTTTGGTGCTCTTTGTGCTGCTTGGGTTGTAGATCCCTTCACCGATTTGAGCCCATGCGGCTTGGCGTTCAGTTGCGTCCAAGTCTCGCAATCCCCCGGTATTCTCTTCATTCCCCGCTTCTTCATCTTTGTACAGCCCAATGATTGATCCGAACTGCGCCATGGAGGTTCTATAGGTCGTACCTCCACATCGAAATTCGACCGCCTCGTGATCAAACGGTTCGCATCTCGAGTTAAAGACGAACGTGCTATAGAACTCCATTGTGCAATGATGGACCGACCGAAGTCGGGCAGTCAATGCGACGTGCAGTGGACCTGTCACTATGTTGTTGAAGCGGTCCGGTTGGTTTACCATTGTCAGCAGATCAGTACATGCCCGCCTTGGATACTCTTCGGGCCTTGTTTGTAGGACCTCGTAGCGAGCCCTGGCGTCAAGTTCGCTGGCATTAAACCGTGTGAATTTAGACATCTGAAAAGAATACAGCAAAAGTTAGTGCGAAACATGGAAATTCAGGTTGAAAAACTGCAAACAGTGGGCTGGACACGGCCCCGTGTTCAGTGGACACGGCCCCGTGTCCAGGCGTCTGTAACACCTAATTTTCATTCTTTCGTCCCGGTTTCGAAAATCTGAAAATTTTTAGCCTAGTAGCAGCGGTTTCCCCCGAAAATGAAACCCTAAGTGTCATTTTTCCACAATCAAACCATTTACCCTTTCAATTTTGTGTTTTTTGGTTCAAGAACAAGGGTTTGTGTTTTTAGTTGGAAATCGGACAAATCTATCAACAATACATGTCTATTTACTTCCTACTACTCTACTCTAAACTACTACTAACAATTTTCATCAAAAATTTTGAGTTCGATCCGGATGAACATGAAGAACCCTAGATTTCCCCCAATTTTTGATGTTTTAACTACATGCAAGTAACTAATCTAACTACTAAGAAGGATAGAATCATACCTTAACGTTGTTAGGTTTGGTGGTGACGTTCGAAATCTGCAGAAAATCGCCTCTAACCAGAGAGTTTTCGGCGAAACGGGGCGTGTGGAATGGTGTAACTGATAGAAAAAGAGGGTTTTATCCCGACAGTCGCCTCGACACGGCCCCGTGTCCAGCGGACACGGCCCCGTGCCGGGTGAAGTTTTTGAAAATTATATATATATATATATATATATATATATTTTTTTACGTGTTCGTGTGCATGCCCCTTATTTCCGAAAAATGGTTAGATGATTTTACCGGTTTTGAACGTATACTTACCTGTAACATGTTGGGTATGAGTTTATTCGTTGACCGTTTGAAGTGCGATTTCCTCTTCCTCATCCTCAATGGATCCTCTGTAGAGTTTCAGCCGTTGGCCATTGACTTTAAATGGTGTCCCATTTCGAGTTTTAATTTCTACTGCACCGTGTGGAAAAACATGGGTGACTGAAAAAGGTCCCGACCACCTAGACTTTAACTTACCAGGGAACAATCGAAGTCGCGAATTAAACAATAGAACTTGGTCTCCAACCCGAAATTCATTAGATTTAATATATTTATCATGCAAATTTTTCATTCTTTCTTTATAAATTTCGGAGTTAGAATATGCATAATTCCTAAGTTCTTCTAATTCGTTTATTTGACAAAATCGATTTTTACCGGCAACTTCTAAGTCTAAGTTTACGTTTTTTATTGCCCAGTAGGCTTTGTGAGCGATTTCTACTGGCAAGTGACAACTTTTTCCATAGACGAGTTTATATGGGGTTGTGCCTATAGTGGTTTTATAAGTGGTTCGAAAAGCCCATAAAGCGTCGTCTAGTTTGTCGGCCCATTCTTTTTTATTTATTCCTACGGTTTTTTCAAGTATTCTTTTTAATCCTCGATTAGTCACTTCGGCTTGCCCATTTGTTTGAGGATGATATGCTGTTGAGACCCGGTGATAGACCCCATACCTTGTTAATATTTTTTCGAGTTGATGATTGCAAAAATGGGTACCTCTATCACTTATTAATGCCTTTGGTGTCCCGAAACGAGAGAACAACTTTTTCAGGAATTTTACCACTACTCTTCCATCATTTGTTGGAAGAGCCTCGGCCTCTGCCCATTTAGACAAGTAATCGACTGCCACAAGTATATATTTGTTTCCCTTTGAAGGTGGGAAGGGTCCCATGAAATCGAGTCCCCACACATCAAAGATTTCACAAACGAGAATGCCATTTTGAGGCATTTCGTTTTTTGAAGAAATATTACCTGATCTTTGGCAGGCATCACATGTCTTTACAAGGTTTTGTGCATCCTTGTAAATGGTTGGCCAGTAAAATCCCGAATCAAATACCTTTCTTGCGGTACTTGCGGCACCATGATGTCCTCCGTATGGACCTTCATGACAATGACGGAGTATTCTTCGTGCTTCATTACCATGGACACACCTTCGGATGAGTTGGTCGGCACACATTTTGAAAAGATAGGGGTCTTCCCAAAAGTAATGCTTTACATCAGCAAAGAATTTTTTTCTTTGATGATGTGGCCATCCTCTGGTGACTATACCGCTGGCTAAGAAATTAGCGTAGTCGGCATACCATGGTTCTTGTCTGCTTTCCATCATTTCCAGGGACTCTGTGGGAAATTTTTCGTTGATTTGCTCGTCCCTGGTTGTCTCCAAAGCTGGGTCTTCTAAGCGCGAGAGATGATCCGCAGCAGTGTTTTCTGCTCCTCTTTTGTCCTTTATTTCAATGTCGAATTCTTGGAGGAGTAGAATCCATCTTATCAAACGGGGTTTTGCGTCTTGCTTCTTGAAGAGGTACCTGATGGCTGCATGGTCTGTATAAACTATTGTTTTAGAAAGAACAAGATAAGAACGAAATTTATCAAAAGCAAATACCACCGCTAGTAACTCTTTCTCAGTAGTTGTATAATTTTCTTGTGCATCATTTAGAGTTTTACTAGCATAATAAATTGGGTGGAAATGTTTTTCTTTTCTTTGTCCCAAGACTGCTCCAACAGCAAAGTCGCTTGCATCGCACATGATTTCGAAAGGAAATTTCCAATCTGGCGCTATCATGATAGGTGCATTGACTAGCATTTCCTTGAGGGTTAGAAATGCTTGATTGCATTCCTTGTCAAAGATGAAGGGTGCATCTTTTTCAAGCAATTTTGTTAGAGGTCTTGAAATTTTCGAAAAGTCCTTGATAAACCTTCTATAGAATCCGGCATGCCCTAGGAAACTTCTGATGGCTCGCACGGAGGATGGAGGAGGTAATCGAGAAATAGTCTCTATTTTTGCTCGATCAACTTCCATTCCTTCGCTTGAGATTTTATGCCCGAGTACTATTCCCTCTGTTACCATGAAATGGCATTTTTCCCAGTTAAGGGCGAGGTTAGTTTCCTCACATCGGGATAGCATTCGTTCAAGATTATCGAGGCATTGATCATATGAGTCTCCAAAGATGGAAAAGTCATCCATGAAGACTTCCATGGTTTTTTCAATCATATCATGGAAAATGGCGACCATACAACGTTGGAATGTTGCAGGTGCATTACATAGACCGAATGGCATGCGTCGATATGCAAAAGTTCCGTAGGGGCATGTGAAAGTTGTTTTCTCTTGGTCTTCTGGTGCTATCGGTATTTGGAAGTAACCTGAAAAACCATCTAAGAAACAATCAAATTTATGACCGGATAATCTTTCTAACATTTGATCAATGAATGGTAAAGGAAAGTGGTCTTTCCTTGTTGCTTCATTTAATCTCCTATAATCTATACAGACTCTCCATCCTGTGACGGTTCTCGTGGGTATTAATTCATTTTTCTCGTTAGTTATTACCGTCATACCTCCTTTCTTTGGGACTACTTGGACGGGACTTACCCACGGGCTATCGGAGATAGGGTAGATTAGTCCGGCGTCGAGTAGTTTGATGACTTCATTTTTAACCACTTCTTGAACATTGGGGTTCACTCTTCGTTGTGGTTGAATCACCGTTTTGTAGTCATCATTCATTAGAATTTTGTGCGTGCACATGGAAGGACTTATTCCTTTAATATCTACAAGCTTCCAAGCGATCGCATTTTTGTGTTTTTTAAGTAGGTTAACTAATTTTTCTTTTTCTATGCTAGTTAATTTAGACAAAATAATTACAGGTAAACTACCATCTTTGCCTAGAAAAGCATATTCCAAACCTTTAGGGAGTTCTTTGAGCTCAATGGGTGGGTCTTTAGGAGACACCTTATTTTGTGGCTCATCTAGATCAAGAACTTTAAAAGTTTGTTCTATGGCTACCTCTTCATCGACAAAGTGGTCTTCTTCGTTGGTTGTATCGGGTGGCTCAGCTTCATCTTCAATTAGGGGGTCATTATTGCCAAAAGGATATTTCATTGAGCGCTCAAGATCTATGCTCCTTTTGAATGCCCCTAATTGAAGAGGTAGATTGTTGAATTTCCGGTTTTTCAAAGCTTTGTGAGTTTGTACAAAAGGTTTTCCCAAGACTAGGGGGCATCATCTAAGATGACGAAGTCGGTTGGGATTACCATTTGATTTGTTTGAACCAAAACATCTTCAACTACACCGATTGATTTCATTACTTTTCGGTCGGATAGAAAAATGGGTATTTGAAGTGGAGTAAAATCACTAATACTTAACTTTTCAAAAATGTAGTTAGGCATTATGTTAACACAAAGATCTTTATCAATAGTGATATTGCTAATAAACGAATTTTGAAAGAAACATGGAACCGGTGTAATGTTAATTTCAAAAGGATCTTCTTTTATTAGCGAGGTTTGATCATTAGTTAACTTAACACTTACTAAGTCATTGATTTTAGCATTAGTGTTTAACTCTTTTAAAAACTTGGCATGAGGGGTTATTAAACAATGATTTTCGAAAGTAGGTGACAAGAGAATAATTTCCTCAAAATTAGACTCTTCTTGAATTTTAACATTATCGGACTCACCATTTTCGTTGTTTAACTCATGTGTCTGTTTTTCACTTTCTTGTTCTTCCATTTTTACACTTTCAACTATCTCTACGTTATTATCATTTTTTAACTCTTCTCTTGCGCGGGATTCCTCTTCCCTTGCGCGAGATTCTTTTATGCAACGTTGGATAGTTTTAATGTGTTCTATTATCCTATTAGTTACTTCGGTGAGATTGAAAGAATTTGGATCCTCAAAGCTTGAATCCGGTTGTTCGATCCTTGGTTCCTCATAGTACTCATATGAAGTAGATGATTCGCACCATTGTTCTTCATTGTAAGTGTATGATGGATAAGGGTCGAAACTTTGTTCTTCATAGTACTCATATGAGGTGGGTTGTTCACGCCATGGTTCCTCATAATAAGAATATGAAGGTGGTGGCTCATATCTTGAGTCCTCAAAGTATGAGTATGAAGGCTCATACCTTGGTTCATCAAAATATGAGTATGAGGGAGGAGGTTCATACCTTGGGTCTTCATAGGATGTGTATGAAGTTGATGGCTCGTACCTGGGCTCCTCATAATGGTTGTATGAATTGGATGGTTGATATGAAGTACTATATTGAACCGAGCGTGCATTACGACAATTAGTGCAATAATTACCTCTATAATCATCCTCATCATAGGTGTAGTTGTAACCTCTTGAGTATTGATCCATAAGAATCACTCAACAGACCACAACTGAGTCTCGGGACCAGAAAACAAAAATAAGACGGAAACAGAAGCTGGACACGGCCCCGTGTTGAGTGAACACGGCCCCGTGTTCAGGGACTGTATCTGGGCGTTTTAATTAAATTTACTGGTCACGTTGAGCACGGGGGCGTGTTCAGTGAGCACGGCCCCGTGTTCAGACTCTGTATCTGGGTATCTACTCTAAAATATGCAGCACGGGGGCGTGTTCAGCGAGCACGGCCCCGTGTTCAGGCTACTGTAAATGCAAAACTAAACTAAAATGCAGAAAAATGCGCGCGTTTTGAAAAGGTTTTGAAAAACTGATTAGGCCGTCGATTTTAAGCTTTCTTAAAATCCTTGTGTCCCCGGCAGCGGCGCCAAAAACTTGATGTGTGTCGGTGTGTATATAATTTAGATGTATATTTAAGCCCTTTTTACACTTTTAACCAAGTTTTAAATTTATAAAACACGATATTCACTAACACTAAACACACATATGGGCAAGTGCACCCATCGTGGACGTAGTATAGTGTTGGTAAGATACCGAGGTCGTCCAAGGACACAAGAGCTTTTAATACCGGTTTATCCTCAACGTCTAACCAAATCAAAAAGTTAGAAAAATGTTTTAAACTAAGAAAAATAAAAACTAACTAAATGCTGAAAAATAAAATAAAATAAAAACAGATAGACAAGATGAATCACTTGGATCCGACACGTGTATTAGTATAACCTTTGATTATTTTCGCACTTTTGCACTTGTTTAAGAGATTATCTTAGTTATTGTAGTAGGCCCCTCTTTTGAAGGCGACGTTACCCTCAACCCAGTAGTTTGAGTCAGCAAGGATACAATCCTAAAGGGTCGGATTATTGAAAGATAATGAATTAAGTTATTAATGCAAATTATGGTAGGCCCCGCTTTTGGCGGTGACGTTACCCTCGGCTAAGTAGTCTGAGTCAGCAGGGATACAGTCCTAAATAGCCGGGTTATAGTATTAATAGTAGTTAGCTTATGAGGGGGTCAAAGAGTTTGGATCCCCGCCATCCAATACCTATGGGCATTGAAGGAGATCCTACTAAATTTGACCCAGGTCCCAAGCAGGACCTCTAAACGCTGAACAAGGGCAAGACCTTTACCAAACCGTTCCCTTAACCCCCGACCAGGTAGCCAACATACCTCCATATAGACCGTGGAGATATGAATGGTGAAAATCTTTTATTTTATATAGACAGTAAAATAATGTCAAGACACCACGGACAAACGATAAGGAAAGATCACCTTCAACATAAGTAACTAGTTATTAAAGTCATTAATACAAAACCAAATAAAAAGTGCAAAAGATTAAAAATAAAAAGTATTATACTAAACACTTGTCTTCACCAAGTGATGTAAGAGACTTAGGCAAACATGGCCTTGATTGTCAAGAACTCTTACGATCAATCTTGGATCCCGAGACGACTCACACACTCTACGATGGACAATGGATGATGGTGGTGGATGATGGTGTTATGGTGGTGGTGGGTGGTGGATGAAGTGTGAGAGAGGTGGTGTGCCAAGGGATGAGAGAGAATGAAACCAAGCTCCTCTATTTATAGGCTGGACAGAACGCTGGACACGGCCCCGTGTCCGCTGGACACGGCCCCGTGCCCGTCTGACACTCTCTCTCTTCATTAATTGTAATTGCGAATTACAATTAATACGCCTGCTGTACTTTCAACACGCCCCCGTGCTCGCTGGACACGGCCCCGTGCCCAGCAATAGAAGCTTCTACTGGTTTGTCTTATCTGCTGCTTCCTGGGCACGCCCCCGTGTTCGCTGGACACGGGGCGTGTTCAGACTCTGTTTTCTTCTCTTTGTCTTGGGAGGTGCCGTTGAGGGTCCGGGCAGTCCACTTTTGTTCCTTTTCTTGTATTTATGGTAGAATTAGGGGTCTTTTTGCTTCTTTTGTGATTTTGAGCTCATTTCATCCTGAAAATACAAAAGGAAGACAAAAACACTCTTTTTCCAACATTAGTACTTAAAAAGGGTTAGTTTTATGCCTTAATTGATGTGTTTTATATGTTGCATTTTACACACATCACATAAACACATATACGTATAACAATCAATCACATCAACATATAAACATGTTAGTCAGCAATAAGCAATCAAATAATTCTCCTAGTCCCACTAGCCTCCCAGCCTCCCAGACTGATATTCCTAGTCCCACTAGCCAAATTCCTCCCAGCCTCCAAGGCTGCTCTATCATCTACCTCGACCTCTCAGATCGAGCCTCGGCCCCCAAGACCGAGCCTCAGCCTCCATGACTGAGCCTACTCTTCCTAGTCTCACTAGCCATCTACCTCGATCTCTAAGATCGAGCCTCGGCCTCCAAGACCGAGCCTAAAAATAATAAGTAAAATGTGCTCAAAATTTGTTTATAAAAAGGTTTTGGATCTGGACTTAAGTGGTATGCAGTAAAAATGTTTTCGTGAGAGCCCTAGTGATCATAGTCTAGACTCGAGAAGGAATCCCAGTTCGCTATGATCAGAGCTCTGATACCAAGCTGTCACACCCTGGCTTTGCGGAAGCGTGGTTAATTTGGTGTGACTTCTTAATACCATAGCTTAACCATAACAAAGCTATATGAAATAAAACCATGCAAGATCATCCATTTAATTAAGTTTTTAAAAACCAAATACAACAACATCGTCTTAACAAACACAAACATCAACATGACCTAAACATAGTTTAAGGACTGTGACTTGTCCAGGAAAGAGTCACATTCCCCAAACACGGATGACCTCGTAACTAGTGCAGCGGGAAAACGTGTCATACCGCGCCAGATCCTTTAATTCCCTGAAATACATGTAAGTTGAAAAATCAACAAAAATGTTGAGCGAGTTCATGTGTTTAGTATGTGCGCGCGGATAAACCTTTATAATCATTGTAAGTATGAATGTTTTGTGAACTCTGGTATGAAAGCAAACAAGGAAACATATCAGTTAATGTGTAACCACATGGTCCAACCTGCGGGCGCATGGGAGGGGATAGGACAAGGTCACCACATGGTCCAACCTTAGGGCGCATGGGTGGTGTTAAGACAAGGTCACCACATGGTCCAACCTTAGGGCGCATGGGTGGTGTTAAGTCAAGGTCACCGCATGGTCCAACCTTAGGGCTCATGGGTGGGGTTTGTTATGCTCAAATAGGCCTATCACTTCTATCCCTCGATCGTACTACGAGGACTAAGGTTCTTAAGATTTCGTCTACCCAATCACATAACCTAACAGTTCCTTCCTTAGCTGACCATACCATTCATAATTGTCGATAGCTGTATGTAACATGTATTTCACCCCCGTAGTTTAGAAACTAAAAACAGTTAAGAGAAAAGGGGGACATGAACTCACTGTCGGTGCGTCTCTACCAAGTATACTCCAATCAGGCAGCTGTGCAACGACCTACATGTGCTAACTCTATTAGACGGACGGCCGTGCCTTAGCTTTATAGTTTAAGTTTTTGGGAAATAGTTAGACAACTATTTCGGGTTTACTTTTCGTATATACTTGGTAGTTAATCTCCTTCCCAAGGATGGGGGATTTAATACATGTGCGTTTGAATTATATCATTAAGTCTCACTTAATATATATATTTATTTCCAATTACAAAATATAAGTATTTTTCTCAAAAATATTATACTTCCATTTCACATAACATTTCCAAAAATAATTCGTTGATAAAATACGCGTTCATGAATATTTCCGTATAATGCGTCAGTTACGTTTTATCATTCGAGTGGTAATAAATATTACCAATGTACTTATATAGCTATCGTAGAAGCGTTCGTATTATTTTGGATCTGTTATCGTTCGAAAATATTATTTTTACTCTAAAAATAATATTTATGTATTTTCACAAAATAATCATAAACAATGTTGTGAAAATATATTTACTAAATATATATTTATCACGTTTAATTTAGTGAAAATCCCACCTCCGATTATTTAGTAAATAAAGTCATGGCGAAATTTATATTTCGAAAACATGTCGAAAAGATATTTCTAACACTTATAGTGAAAATAATTCTATGTGTTAGGTTTTTAGAAAAATTTCGCCAGAGTTTCCTCTGTAACTGGAGGTGACCACGCTTTCAAGCGTATCATTTTCTGTTACAAACTCAATTTCAACAACTTTTTTATTCAATCAAACAATTTCCGACACAACGAACTAGTCGACAAGTATGTAAATCGCATAATCACATGAACTTGTAGTTTTTCTAAAATTTATAGCGTACGTCTCCTTACATTTAGTGGATCTTCATATAAAGTAATGTGATCTCGTAAAAACCTCGTTTTTAAAGTAAATCCATCTTTACAACTTCTCGTCATCTTTTACAAAGATTGTTATTTTGTCGAAACTTTTCATTTCACAAGTGTTTACACACTTGTGGTTTATAAACATCATGCTTGTTAGTGTAAGATCCATTTTTAGAAAACGTGATTTCCTTGACGCTTGGTCCTTTGAAAATACCACTTGCAGATACGTAGATCTGCTAGTTTTAAAACACTATTCCGCAAGTAAAACATTTTTACACAAGTTCATGATTCGCGGGTGGTAGAGTTTCACCTTTTAACCCTTGTTCTATTCATAACAACCTTATGTCATGATTCGTGATCATGACCAAACCGGGTTAAACGATGATCCGAGCTACCACAACATAGATCGGGTCTAAATAATCACAATCTCAATTACTACAACATTTACACAACTAGTGAGCTTTTAACCATCATTTTTCATGTTTTTAGTAGACTTTAATGCACCCTTTTGTAAGATTCCGAGTTTTAACCGTTACACCACATATTAACCGATTTAGATTAGTTCGAGATAATGTTTTAAGCATCATACCTCTAGCTCGAGGCTAGGGAAGAATCTACGCGCAAATGAGGTGGATAAAAGCTAGAGAAAGAGGTCCTTTGAGCTCCGAGTGCACCAAGCTTCCTAATACGTGACCCTTGATGTTTGTATAACCTTGGAATGAGGAGATGAGAACTCGAAAATGGATGTAGGGGAGGGGGTGTGTTCGGCCGAGACTTAGAGAGCAAGAGGGAGAAAGTTTTGTGTGGAGTATGGAAATGTGAATGTTCATGATGCAATTACAAGTTACTTATAGATAATTTTAGGGATTATGGACCAAAGGTTTTAATGTCCTCTTGATATGAGACAAGAGTTATTATATTAATCAAAAATGGTACAAGACTTGGTCACAATGTGACCGATCGGCCCAGGGGGGGGGTCTTGGTTGAATTCTAACCATTAGTTGGTTACTTAGTTAGGTTAACTAAGTTATGTTTAGGGGTTAACTTGGTTAGTTGTGTGTTGTGTTTTAACGCGGGTGTTAAGGTGTTCAGGGACCCTAACTGGCTCAGAAAAAGATGAATAATATTTATGGCCATATTTTCATGTTCCGGGTAAAGTCCGGTTGTTCGGTTGGGTAGTAATCCGTTGAAGCGCTTAACAAAGCTTTTAAGTGTCGTTAATACCATTTTTAGTGACACAACTTATTCCCGACACTTTGGAAAGTGTCTAGTAATATTTTTCTCATGTTTTGGCACTTTATTAGCTAACCAATTGCTGAATTGTTAATTAAAGTGCTGTGTTTTGTGCTTAGTATACGTTTTAGGCACATCCGATCACTGTATCTTATTCCTAGAGACGCAGTTCTACAACCCTTGTATCCCTACACTCACTATGGGTGTAGTAAAATATTTCTGGCTCATACAGGCATTAGAGGCAGTATCTGCTTGATGCTGGCTTTATCAGCATGTTCAATAGGTTATCCGTTCATAGTGCTACTGTGCTTTTGTGTATCATGTTTGTCACTAGAGTTCAGTATGTAAATAATGTAGTGACAGTAATTAGAGTATGATGCAGATATGTACAAGTATCAGGAATCAAGTAGCAGTTCATCAGTAATTTCAAGTAAGCACAGTAATTAAGCAGCAATTAATTATTAGTTAAATCGTACGGATACCTGGTTTTGTGCGGGTTGTCACATAAGCTACCTAAACGGGTCGTAATGGGTCGTAAGCACTTGTGTTAGGTTTCATTTTAGAGTGTGGGCTTTGATAAACCATGTTACACGAGTCCCCATACTCGTTTGGTTTACGAACCCTCATCCTATCCAATCCTCCGATTTAGGTCCGGTATATTAACATAGTTGCCTATATTAGGTGCCGTTTGATATCCGTGATCTCTAGCATTGTTTGGTTGTTATACAAGGACTTCAAAGCAATCTCAGGTGAGTACATTGAACACCATCTTTTAAATGTTTTCAAGGTGTTTATGTGAGTACATAGACTCCTCTTTTACTGTTTTCCAAACTATTTTGGGGTGAAACACATGTGCCTACTTGCTACTTTCATGCTTTTCTTGCCTTCATATCACATGCTTGCTATCTTTATTAGTACATTTATAGTACATGATTTCAATACATTTTATGCTATGTATGCCCATTGTGTGCATACTTAGTACGTCACTTTACAATACATTTTATGCTATGTACGCCCATTGTGTGCATACTTAGTACATTGTTTTACCTTGCATTTCTGTTGCATATGCTCATCCAGCATATGAACACATTATACTACATTTTGAACCGTTGTAACCATTTGACTATGTGAACCGTCTTAACCCTTTGATTATATGAACTGTTTGTAACTATTGAACCGTGTGAACCAGTTGTATCTGTTGACATGATTTACATTTGACAATAGACATTTGACTATACATAACCATTTCTACGATTGTTAAACATTTCATCTTGATGGTTTGGTTTGACTAAGTGATTTAAGTAACGAGGCGTATGCAATATGATACAAGCACGGTGGATACGCCGCTGGTACTTCCTATATATAAGTGTTTGTATGTATCGTAGCGTTATTTGAATCATTTCAATTTGAGACATATAACATTTTATACAAATAACATACTTTTCACTAGACATTGATTTACAAACAACTTATCTTATACAAACTCATTTTATTACTTAACCATGTATTATTCTTTTATACATATATATCATTTGGTTTATTTATCACTTTTCAAATGATTTACAAGACAAAGCAAATTACAAGGTTCATGACTAAACATTTTCTCAAACATAAGTCATGAATTCTGTTTTCACAAAACCTATGTATCTCACAGGCATCTTTATGCTGACGTACCTATTTTCACATGTGTTTTCAGGAGATGATGCATAGGACTTATCAAGACATACTTAGGCGGACCTGTGCCTTAGTGACTTAAAACGAGATAAGAACTAGTTAATTTATGTTATGTACTCTTTGGTTCTTGTTTAAACAATGTAAACTTTCATGTTTGATTAATAAAACGAAACTTCATTTGCCATGGATTTGAAACAATTAATTCTGTTACAACACTCCCCGACGTTTCCGCCACGTTTTGTATGTTCTTCGTGGTCGGGGTGTGACAGAAAAGAGTTGGTATCAGAGCCAATGGTTATAGGGAATTAGGTTATTAGTAATGCTTTGACCTAGACTATAACTTTCTAGGACCCTAACACAAGTTATCTTATGTTTAGATTTTAAAACATGCACTTCACCTATCCTTAGGTGATAACGACAACGAGAACATCGATTCCGAATCCGCTTTGAAAATTAATCATCTGTTCTAGGATGATTGATTACTGGGTTTTGAACCCTCTGTTATATGGTTTTGAACCCATTTGAATTTTCAAAAATCTCGTCAAGGTTTTCGGGTTTTTAATAGTGTGAACACGTGCAAACTGGAAGTGTGAATGCCTGTACCCTGAGTTTTCTGTCTAAGGCTAGAGTATTCGTACAAATCCACATAATCGGACCAGTCACTCTTACCTGGGAACTCTTGGGGTGAGTGTTCACTAATAGGCGAACATGTCTTCGCGATACATTGTTTTGACCCGTTTACTTTGATTAGACACTGTGTATCGCTTGTTTGCTTTGCGATGCGGATGAATAACCACCATCTTTGCTTTTGTTGATTTTGCTTCATCTCATTCTCTTCATCCAATCATCTCACTCGTTTCCTTTCATGTTTTCCTCTTTTAGAATGCCTCCTCGACGCGAAAACCAGATAGCGACTGCCGAGCTGGCAGAAATTATTGCACAGCAAATGGCTGCTCAATTCTCAAATCTCTTTGCTCAATGGAACCAAGCCAACAACAACAACAATGCTCCATGCAATTTCAAGAATTTTAACTCGGCTAAACCACTCAAGTTTAGTGGCTCTGAGGGAGCAACTGGGCTTCTTCAATGGTTCGAGAGCATTGAGAATACTTTTCGTCACGTGCAGTGTCCTGACAATCGCAAGGTCGAGTTTTCTTCGAGTGTGTTTCAGAAGAGGGCTCTTATATGGTGGAACGGGGTAATGAGAGACCGTGGTGCAGAAGTTGCTCTAGCACAGACATGGGCTGAACTTAGGGCACTAATGATGTGGGAGTTCTGTCCTCGTCATGAACAACGAGCTTTGGAGAAAGAGTTTGATGACTTAAAACAATACAGTGGCGAGCACCGGGCATATACTGATAGGTTTGAGGAGTTGAGTTTGCTTTGCCCGACAATGGTTGCCCCACTCGACAAGGCCATTGAAAGGTACACCGACGGCCTACCTGACTCGGTACAAGACATCATTACTGGTAGTAACCTTACCACACTCCGTCAGGCGATCGAGTTAGCAGCGACACTGACTGAGCCGCAGATTCGAAAGGGAAAGCTGCTCAAAAAGGGTGACGAGGGTAAGAAGCAGGCGTCTGACAAAGAAGATAATAAGAAAGGTCAAAACAAGAAGGGAAAGGATTCTGGTTCTACAAGGGGGTCTAGGAAGCGAAAGGCTTCCCAAAACTATGTCGTTACTGCACAGGCTCAAGCTGCACCAAATCAGCCTGCGCAACCACAAGCCAAGAAGCCTTATCTTGGCAATGCACCTTTGTGCAACAGGTGTAACGGCCATCACCCACCTCATCTTCAGTGTCGTCAATGCACCAACTGTGGAAGAAATGGTCATCTTGCTGCCACCTGCCGCATTCCTGCTAACCAGAATCAGGCAGTTCAGAACCAAGCCCAACAAATTGCTCAGCCTCTTGCTCAGCAACAAGGTCAAGCTGCACGACCTCATTTTCCTCCTGGTTCGTGCTATAATTGTGGGGATCTGACCCACTACAGAAACCGGTGCCCAAGACTAGCCAACCAGAATCAAAATCAGGCTCAGGCTCGAGGTCGAGTCTTCAACATGAACGCACAAGAGGCACAAGCAGATGATAATGTGGTGAACGGTACGTTCTTTATTAATAATCAGCCAGCATCTGTTCTTTTTGATTCGGGTGCCGATAAGAGTTTTGTGTCGTTATCTTTTGAACCATTGCTTCGCGTGTCTAGAACGAAACTAGGTAAACCATTGACAGTAGAGGTTGCTAGTGGTGAACCCATTGTTCTTAATTCTGTTCTCCGCAACTGCCAATTGAACCTTAACAACCATCTTTTTCCTATTGACCTCACGCCTATGCAACTTGGAAGCTTCGACGTTATTGTGGGTATGGATTGGTTAGCCAAGCATCGCGCAGAGGTAATTTGTTTCGAGAAGATTGTTCGTGTGCCACTTTCGACAGGTGAGATCCTACAAATTCGTGGTGAGAAACCTGCTGGTGGTCTTAAACTCATGTCTTGTTTTAAAGCTCGGAAGTATCTGCGAAAGAACTATGTGGCATTTTTGGCACAAGTTGTAGCAGATAAGGGCAAAGGTAAATCTATTCAAGATATTCCTGTTGTTCGGGATTATTCTGAGGTATTCCCTGAAGATTTACCTGGTCTACCCCCAGCACGCCAAGTCGAGTTCCGTATTGATCTCGTACCTGGTGCAAACCCAATTGCCAGAGCTCCATATCGTCTTGCACCGTCTGAGATGCAAGAATTGTCTAAGCAGCTTCAGGAACTCTCTGACAAAGGTTTTATCCGTCCTAGCTTTTCACCTTGGGGTGCTCCATTCTCTTTGTCAACAAGAAGGATGGATCTTTTAGGATGTGTATCGATTATCGTGAGCTTAACAAGCTTACCATCAAAAATCGATATCCCCTACCTCGCATTGATGATCTCTTTGATCAATTGCAAGGCGCTTCTTATTTTTCAAAGATTGATCTGCGATCTGGATATCATCAACTCCGTGTGCATGAAGAAGATATTCCCAAGACAGCGTTCCGCACTCGCTATGGGCATTATGAGTTCACAGGCATGCCATTCGGTTTGACTAATGCTCCTGCTGTTTTCATGGACTTGATGAATAGGGTCTGCAAGCCTTATTTGGATAAGTTCATCATCGTTTTCATTGATGACATTTTGATATATTCTAAGACGCAAGCTGAGCATGAGCAACATCTTCGTCTTACTTTGGAACTCCTAAAGAAAGAGCAACTTTTCGCCAACTTCTCCAAGTGTGAATTTTGTCTTAAAGAGGTTCAATTCTTAGGACATATTGTCAACGAACAAGGTATTCATGTAGATCCCTCCAAGATCAGTGCGATTAAGGATTGGGATACGCCTACTACTCCTACTGAAGTTCGTTCTTTTCTTGGTCTTGCGGGTTATTATCGCCGCTTCATTGAAAATTTCTCGAAGACTGCAGTTCCTCTAACTGCTCTAACTCAGAAGAACAAGCCATTTGATTGGGGATTCAAGCAAGAGGAAGCGTTTCTGACTTTGAAACAAAAACTTTGCGACGCGCCTGTTCTAACCTTGCCCGAGGGCAATGATGATTTCGTCGTTTATTACGATGCATCTAAACTAGGCCTTGGCTGCGTCCTGATGCAAAGAAACAATGTCATAGCATACGCATCAAGGCAGTTGAAGATACATGAGAAGAACTACACCACTCATGATCTTGAATTGGGTGCAGTTGTCTTCACTCTTAAGATTTGGAGACACTATTTGTACGGTACAAAATGTGTGGTTTTCACAGACCACAAAAGTCTTCAGCATATCTTCAATCAGAAAGAACTCAACATGAGGCAACGTTGGGTGGAGCTTCTAAACGACTATGACTGCGAAATTCGCTACGATCCTGGTAAGGCGAATGTCGTAGCCGATGCTTTGAGTCGCAAGGAACATACTAAGCTTCATTGTGTTCGTGTCCAATCTGTTATTCAAGCTCAATCTGATATCCAAGCCCGTATTTCTCAGGCTCAACAATCTTGTGTTTCACAAGGTTTGATGGATAAGGAATTTCCCTATCACATAACACCTGATCTAGAACTGAAGGACAATGGATCGTATTACTTCATGGACCGTTTGTGGGTCCCAAGCCAAGATAAACTCCGCACCTTGCTTATGGATGAAGGCCATAAGTCTCGTTATTCTATTCATCCTGACTTAGATAAGATGTATAAGGATCTTCGTATTCAGTATTGGTGGCCAGGTATGAAGAAAGACATTGCCTTATATGTATCAAAATGCATTACTTGTCTTAAGGTTAAGGCTGAACATCAGAGTCCTTCCGGTTTATTGGAGCAACCCGAGATCCCAGTTTGGAAATGGAAAAACATTACTATGGATCTCATTACTAAACTCCCACGCACAAAGAAAGGTCACGATGCCATCTGGGTAGTTGTTGATCGTATTACTAAATCAGCACATTTCTTGCCAATCTGTGAGGATTTTTCGGCTGACAAACTTGCTAAAATCTATATGGATGAAATTGTAGCTCGACATGGTGTTCCATTGAACATCATTTCTGACAGAGATGCTCGTTTCACTTCTCATTTTTGGAGAACCATGCAATCTGCTATGGGCACCCAACTTAATCTGAGCACAGCTTATCATCTGCAAATGGACGGTCAGTCTGAAAGAACAATCCAGACTCTGGAGGATATGCTTAGAGCTTGTGTGATCGATTTTGGTGGTAGTTGGGATTCACATCTTCCGTTAATTGAATTCTCCTACAACAACAGTTATCACTCCAGCATCAACATGGCTCCTTTCGAAGCTCTCTATGGTCGAAAATGTCGTTCACCAGTCTGCTGGAATGAGATCGGCGAGGCTCAGCTTACTGGACCTGCCCTCATTTTAGAGACAACAGATAAGGTTAAGAAAGTTCGTGATAACCTTCAGACAGCTAGAAGCCGTCAAAAGAGTTACGCGGGCCTAAAACGCAAGCCCTTGGATTTTCAAGTCGGTGATCGTGTATTAGTTAAGGTCTCACCTTGGAAAGGTGTGATCAGATTTGGAAAGAAAGGAAAACTTGCACCTAGATACGTTGGACCATTCAAGATCATCGAAAGAATCGGTAAGGTAGCCTACAGACTTGAGTTACCTCCTGAACTTGGAAATGTTCATCCAACCTTTCACGTGTCCAATCTCAAGGGTGTTTAGCTGATGAGAACCTCCACATACCACTTGATGAAATTCGTGTTGATAAAACACTGAAATTTGTTGAGAAACCAGTGGAAATCATGGAACGTGAAGTCAAGTGGCTTAAACGCAAGCGCATTCCTTTGGTCAAGGTTCGCTGGGAATCAGCTGTGACAACTTGAAATCTAGAACCTTCGTTGTGTCTTGATGCAACCTACTTGTACGTTATGTGACTAGTTAACTGATTAAACTTAATGATAATGTGAACCTTTTATGTGATATGTGTCTTGTTTGTGTGCATTGTATATATATGTGTACGTGTTATATGTGAACCGAGAACCCAACACGAGACAGCGAGAACCCGACTCGAGACCATGTGGTCTCGAGTGGACCGTAACCATTAGGCCGGTTTGGGCCTTTGGCCGGTTGGGCCATTTGGGCCGTAAACCCTTAACCGAACCCATTAAGGGTGCAACACTTGGAACTAGCATATATATAAACCACCCTTAGTCATTTTTACCATTTGTTGAACAAAGAACACACACACACTCTCCTATCTTTTCTCTCACTAGAACTCTAGAACACAAACACACCTCCAAGCTCTCGGATCCAATCGGTTGGCACAAGAACTCTCGGGTTTGGAACTTTGGATCGGCACACACACACTTCACCAACCGGTTAGTACTTCTTGATATGTTAGTAGTTCATGTTGTGTTTTGGTGCTTGGATTGATGATTATGACAATATGATTTATGCATGAATGTTTCTTATTTGTTGTCAAAAAGAATGATATCACATGAATGATGTTTTATGTGTGTTAAAAAGTTTTAATGATTGAATGTGTTGCTAAAGAACTCATGATATCTTGTGTTAAATAGAGTTTAAACTACTAGATTTTGATGATACATGAAATCGGGTTGCACTTGTCATGAAATCGGACTTATATGAAAACCGAGTTGTGTGTTATGCTAAGTGTTTTGATGCTTGTTCATAGTTTTGGTTAAATAAGTGTTAAATATGTTATGAACTTGATGAGTATGGGTTTGAATATATGAAGAAAAATTTGAATGATGGTTAAAGGTGTGAAAACCCTTGTGATTTTGATCCATTTTTACTAATAGCCTGATTAGGAAAACTTGTTAGTGAAATTCTATTGGTTGTTTCCTGATTTGGGCCTGATTACATTGTACCATTAAGCTGACCATACCTGAATCAACACTGAACGTGAAAATGACAGCATACCGACTCGCAATCACACGGTTGCGACTCGCAACCACAGCGTGACAACTCGAGACCACGCGGTTGCGACTCGCAACCATAGCAGGACAAGCCGAGACCACAGGTTACGAGTCCCGTTGCGACTCGAGACCTCAGCATGACGAGCCGAAACCACGATTGCGACTCGCAACCATTTATGTTCAACACAAACAGCATGACTCGAGACCATGCTTGCGAGTCCGGTTGCGACTCGAGACCACACTTATGGGCCTAAGTTAGTGGGCCGGACCTATGAACTTCTGTGCTACTGTTGATGTGTTGTTCGGGCCTGTTATCACGAGCCCAACTGTTTGGGCCTCACACTTGGACTTTGAGCTTGTAATTGACTGTTACCTATGAACTGTTACCGATTAAACGTGTTTGCCATACGTGATAACATTCGTGCACTGCTTGGTTTGAATCTGATTATAAGTGATATCCGTGTTAGGACGTAATTGACTACTTGCGACTTGATTGATCTTTCTGTGATTAACTGCCGAGCAAACCAAGGTGAGTTCACACCCTCTACAAAGCATGGGATTCCCTGGGTTGGGAACGGGGTTAAGGAACGTGGATTCCTCGTCCTCCTTGGGTGGGACGTCAGTGGTTCAGGAATGTGATTCCTCGTCCGGATGGACGGATAAACGTACTAGACTAAAACTCTATCACGAAGTCCCTCCTTTTTGTATCGACTAATCGCCGGGCCAATGGCGAGCGGGTCATTAGTTAGATAGCGCTATTTAGGTCTGACAAGCCTCACACCGTGCCGCAGAGGACGGGCGTGAACTAATGGATCTGGGGCACGTCAATGATGATAGACATTGATGTTTTCAGGGCACATAAACATGACTACAGTCAGCAGTCGATATGGTAACGAGTCTAGTGTACGCATGGGGTAGCCCCCACGGCCGAAATGCCTGATAACTAACACGGGGTAACCCCCACGGCTGGAGTGCCGGAGTAACTGGGAATGAACATGTCACGTTTTTTTTTTTAACTATGGGGTAACCCCCACGGCAGGATGCCAGTAAAGGAAACTGTTTTCGGAATAACTAAAACAAACACCCAACCGTGAACTCACTCAACTAGTTGTTGACTCGTTACTACATGCTTTGCAGGACCATAGGTACTCAGCTGGAGCTTGCATGGAGGAGGGTCGTCGTGGGACACGGATTGCTACGTGCTATGTTAAACTTGAAACTTTTGAACTTATGTTATAACTTTAAACTTATGCTTCCGCTTGCAACTTAACTTGTTTGTTTTGAAACACCAATTGTATTGGTTAAACTTTTATAATCACTTATATGCTTGTTCAGTATGATTGGTGGCTGGATCCTGGTCAGTCACGCCTCTAAGCGGTAGTACTCCGCGGGTGGGATTTTGGGGGTGTGACAGATTGGTATCAGAGCCATTGGTTATAGTGAACTTGGTTTTAATAAAGGAGAAACGTTTTTGTTAAAACCAGACTATAACCGGTTTAGTGCTCAACGGTCCACAACGACACTTCGCTCCTCATGCAAGGCTCGACGTTCTAGGTAATATGGTGTATGTATATTGCCTACTTGTTGGTTACATAGTACATTGCTCATGGTATGCTTGATTAGTATAACTACTGTTGTTTGAACACGTGCGTGCTTACTCTGTCCTACTATCGTGCTTTCGCGAACCTCTCTCACACGTATTACTTTTATTATGAAGAACCATGTCTGGACGCGTTAACATGACACAAGCCCAGTTGACGGCTTTGATCAACGAACGAGTTGCCGCAGCGCTTGCAGCTGCAAACGCAGGAGGTATATCCTGCAGTCCGAAATTGTTCTAGGATCATTTGGATCCTACTCTCGTGAACCAACCTTTGTGTTAAACTCTGTCTTTCTTTCACCTACCTTAGGTCAATATGCTCAGGCACCGGTGTGCACTTTTAAGACCTTTATGGACTGTCGACCCACAACTTTTAGCGGAACTGAAGGAGCAGTAGGTCTCCTACACTGGTTTGAGAAACTGGAGTCTGTGTTCGAAATGTGTGAATGCCCTGAGGCGCGTAGGGTAAAGTATGCTACTGGTACTCTCGAGGGTTTGGCCCTCACGTGGTGGAATGCTCAAGTGCAGATGTTAGGGTTGGTTGCTGCCAACGCCACCCCATGGGAAAACTTCAAGGAAATGATCAGGGAAGAATACTGCAGTCGTGACGACATTCACAAGCTGGAAGATGAGTTCTACAATCTCAAGATGACGGGGTCAGAGATTGAGGCATACACTAAGAGATCGCATGAGCTTGCCTTGTTGTGTCCTACTATGGTGGACCCTCCCTATAAGCGAATTGAGCTCTATCTCAAGGGCTTGGTGCCAGAGATCCAAAGTCATGTGACTTCAGCAAACTTGACTACTATCCAGCAGGTTGTTCAGTTGGCTCACCGTCTTACAGACCAAGCGGTGGAGCAAAACAAGTTACCGAAACGTATAGGTGCTGCAACTACTTCTGGTACTTCTAGTGGGGATAAACGGAAATGGGATGGAACTTCAAGCAGGGGTTCAACTTCTGTGCAATCTCAGTCTCAGCAGAGAAAGACGGACGATCACAAGAGCCCCAGTCAGCAATCGTCTGGTGGTCAAAGTCATGGTGGATACAAGGGGAATCACCCCAAATGCAATCGTTGCAACCTACACCACAGTGGGCCATGCACCAGGGGCAACTGTCATCGGTGCAACAAGCCTGGTCATGTTGCAAAGGATTGCAGGAGCGCATACCCCGCCAATCAGAATCACCAGCAACCTCAGCAGAACCAGCGACAGCAGCAGGGTAACAACAAAGGATGCTTTCAGTGTGGAGCTGAAGGCCACTTCAAGAAAGATTGTCCCCAACTGAACAACAACAACAACAACAACAACAACAATCAGGGGAATGGTAACAATGGGAACAACAACAACAATGGTGCTAGGGGGCGTGTGTTCGTGATTGGTCAAGGTGAAGCAAGGAATGATCCCAACGTGGTGACGGGTAAGTTCCTTCTCGACGACTTTTATGTTACAGTCTTATTTGATTCGGGTGCCGATACTAGCTATGTGTCACTAGAAGTTAGTAAGATGCTTAAGCGTATTCCAACACCCCTGAGCGACAAGCACACTGTAGAGCTAGCTAATGGTAAGAGTTTGGAAGCCTCACACGTAGTCAAGGGTTGCCAGCTTATTCTCGCTAACCAGACCTTCTCTATCGATCTTATTCCTATTGTCTTGGGTAGTTTCGACGTTGTCATTGGGATGGATTGGTTGTCCCAACACCGAGCAGAGATTCTTTGCAACGAGAAGATCGTTCGTATTCCTGGTATAGGTAGTGAACCTCTCATGATTCGTGGCGACAGGAGAAGTGCTGTTGAGAACATCATCTCTCTTCTTAAGGCCCAGAAGTGCTTACGAAAGGGCCACACTGCGATTTTGGCTCTAGTTACCGATACCACAGAAAAAGAGAAGAAGCTAGAAGATTTTCCCGTTGTACGCGACTATCCTGAGGAATTACCTGGTCTTCCGCCCCATCGCCAAGTCGAGTTTCAGATTGAACTAGCTCCTGGAGCTGCGCCTGTAGCCCGTGCACCTTATCGTTTAGCGCCATCAGAATTGGAAGAACTCTCCACGCAACTACAAGAACTCTTGAATAAGGGTTTTATTCGTCCTAGCTCATCGCCTTGGGGAGCTCCGGTGCTTTTTGTGAAAAAGAAGGACGGTACCTTCAGAATGTGTATCGACTATCGCGAACTTAACAAGGTGACTGTGAAGAATCGTTATCCTCTACCGCGCATTGACGACTTGTTCGACCAGTTGCAGGGGTCGAGCTACTACTCAAAGATCGATCTGAGATCGGGATATCACCAGCTGAGAGTTCGAGAAGAGGATGTCTCCAAGACAGCCTTTAGGACTCGATATGGGCACTATGAGTTTTTGGTCATGCCGTTTGGGCTGACCAACGCACCGGCAGTTTTTATGGATTTGATGAACCGAGTTTGCAAACCGTACCTGGACAAGTTTGTTATAGTCTTCATCGACGACATCCTGATCTATTCTAAGAGCAAAGAAGAGCACGAACAACATCTACGACTTATTCTGGAACTCCTTCGGAAGGAACAGCTTTACGCGAAATTCTCGAAATGCGACTTCTGGCTTCGAGAGGTCCATTTCCTAGGGCATGTGGTGAACAAGGATGGGATTCACGTTGATCCATCCAAAGTGGACTCTATTAAGAACTGGCCTGCGCCTCGCACACCAAAGGAGATTCGCCAATTCTTGGGATTGGCAGGTTACTACAGGAGGTTCATTAAGGATTTTTCTAAGATCGCGCAGCCTCTCACCCTACTAACGCAAAAGGGCGTTGTTTATCATTGGGGAAATGCACAAGAGTTAGCTTTTCAGCATCTAAAGGATAGACTTTGTAGTGCACCTATCCTTTCACTGCCAGAGGGCACAGAAGATTTTGTGGTTTACTGTGATGCATCAATTCAGGGTCATGGTTGTGTATTGATGCAACGAGATAAAGTCATAGCCTACACCTCACGACAACTCAAAGTTCACGAGAAGAACTACACTACGCATGATTTAGAGCTGGGAGCTGTTGTTTTCGCACTTAAGTTATGGCGGCATTACCTTTACGGAACCAAGTGCGCCATCTACACCGACCACAGAAGTTTAGAACACATATTCAAGCAGAAGGAACTGAATATGCGACAGCGACGATGGGTCGAACTGCTGAATGATTACGAGTGCTCTATCAGGTATCACCCGGGCAAGGCCAATGTTGTGGCAGACGCCCTCAGTCGAAAGGACACTGCGCCTAAGCGCGTAAGAGCTCTACAACTCACGATCCATTCTAGTCTACCTTCGCAAATACGAGCTGCTCAGATAGAAGCACTGAAACCAGAAAACGTTAGAGCTGAAGCTCTACGCGGGTCAAGACAACGTTTAGAACAGAAGGAAGACGGTGCTTATTACGTAACAGGACGCATTTGGGTCCCACTCTATGGCGACTTACGAGAACTTGTGATGGATGAAGCGCACAAATCTCGCTACTCGGTACACCCCGGTTCGGATAAGATGTACCACGATATTAAAACTACGTATTGGTGGCCTAGCATGAAGGCCCACATAGCAACTTACGTCAGCAAGTGTTTGACTTGTGCGCGAGTCAAGACGGAATATCAGAAACCCTCAGGCCTACTTCAGCAACCAGAGATACCACAATGGAAATGGGAGCAAATTTCCATGGATTTCGTTACTGGCCTACCTAGATCACAGCGCGGAAACGATACTATCTGGGTGATCGTGGATCGACTCACGAAATCCGCACACTTCTTGGCAATTAAAGAAACAGATAAATTCTCCACTCTGGCGGAGATATACCTCAAGGAAGTTGTTTCGAGGCACGGGGTGCCCACTTCTATCATCTCTGATCGAGATGCACGTTTTACTTCGGAACTGTGGCAAGCAATGCACAAGTCTTTTGGCTCACGTCTAGATATGAGCACAGCGTATCACCCACAGACGGACGGGCAGTCCTAGCGAACTATTCAGACATTAGAAGACATGCTTCGTGCTTGTGTAATCGACTTTGGCAACAGCTGGGAAAGGCATCTGCCACTTGTGGAATTTTCATACAATAACAGCTACCACACCAGCATTAAAGCTGCTCCGTTTGAGGCATTGTACGGACGTAAATGCCGGTCACCCCTCTGTTGGTCAGAGGTAGGAGATAGTCAAATCACTGGTCCAGAACATGTGGTGGACACTACTGAACGGATTGCTCAAATACGACAACGCATGGCGACCGCTCGTGACCGTCAAAAGGCATACGCCGATAAGGGCAGGAAACCACTTGAGCTCCAGGTTGGGGAGCGGGTATTACTCAAAGTTTCACCCTGGAAGGGTGTGGTTCGTTTTGGTAAACGAGGCAAACTCAACCCACGATACGTTGGACCTTTCGAAATCCTTGAGAAAATAGGCAAGGTGGCCTACAGACTGAACTTACCAGCAGAACTCGGTGCAGTTCACAACGTTTTCCATGTGTCGAATCTGAAGAAGTGCCTGTCAGATGAGACGCACGTAATTCCTCTGAAGGAACTCACGATCGACGAACAGTTGAAATTCGTCGAAGAACCTGTCGAAATCACGGACCGGGATGTTAAGGTCCTCAAGAGCACTAGAATACCTCTCGTTCGAGTTCGTTGGAACTCACGTCGCGGCCCAGAGTTCACCTGGGAGCGCGAAGATCGGATGAAACAAAAGTATCCCCAACTGTTTGAGAACAGTACAAACGCTACTGAGGCTGAAGCTACGGAATTTCGGGACGAAATTCCAGATCAACGGGGGGTGGATGTGACACCCCAGGAAAACCAGGAAAACCATGCAACTTGACTAGCTTCCTCAGTGAGTGCCATCAAATTTCGGGACAAAATTTCTTTCAACTTGGGGATGATGTGACAACTTGAAATCTAGAACCTTCGTTGTGTCTTGATGCAACCTACTTGTACGTTATGTGACTAGTTAACTGATTAAACTTAATGATAATGTGAACCTTTTATGTGATATGTGTCTTGTTTGTGTGCATTGTATATATATGTGTACGTGTTATATGTGAACCGAGAACCCAACACGAGACAGCGAGAACCCGACTCGAGACCATGTGGTCTCGAGTGGACCGTAACCATTAGGCCGGTTTGGGCCTTTGGCTGGTTGGGCCATTTGGGCCGTAAACCCTTAACCGAACCCATTAAGGGTGCAACACTTGGAACTAGCATATATATAAACCACCCTTAGTCATTTTTACCATTTGTTGAACAAAGAACACACACACACACACTCTCCTATCTTTTCTCTCACTAGAACTCTAGAACACAAACACACCTCCAAGCTCTCGGATCCAATCGGTTGGCACAAGAACTCTCGGGTTTGGAACTTTGGATCGGCACACACACACTTCACCAACCGGTTAGTACTTCTTGATATGTTAGTAGTTCATGTTGTGTTTTGGTGCTTGGATTGATGATTATGACAATATGATTTATGCATGAATGTTTCTTATTTGTTGTCAAAAAGAATGATATCACATGAATGATGTTTTATGTGTGTTAAAAAGTTTTAATGATTGAATGTGTTGCTAAAGAACTCATGATATCTTGTGTTAAATAGAGTTTAAACTACTAGATTTTGATGATACATGAAATCGGGTTGCACTTGTCATGAAATCGGACTTATATGAAAACCGAGTTGTGTGTTATGCTAAGTTTTTTTGATGCTTGTTCATAGTTTTGGTTAAATAAGTGTTAAATATGTTATGAACTTGATGAGTATGGGTTTGAATATATGAAGAACAATTTGAATGATGGTTAAAGGTGTGAAAACCCTTGTGATTTTGATCCATTTTTACTAATAGCCTGATTAGGAAAACTTGTTAGTGAAATTATATTGGTTGTTTCCTGATTTGGGCCTGATTACATTGTACCATTAAGCTGACCATACCTGAATCAACACTGAACGTGAAAATGACAGCATACCGACTCGCAATCACACGGTTGCGACTCGCAACCACAGCGTGACAACTCGAGACCACACGGTTGCGACTCGCAACCATAGCAGGACAAGCCGAGACCACAGGTTACGAGTCCCGTTGCGACTCGAGACCTCAGCATGACGAGCCGAAACCACGATTGCGACTCGCAACCATTTATGTTCAACACAAACAGCATGACTCGAGACCATGCTTGCGAGTCCGGTTGCGACTCGAGACCACACTTATGGGCCTAAGTTAGTGGGCCGGACCTATGAACTTCTGTGCTACTGTTGATGTGTTGTTCGGGCCTGTTATCACGAGCCCAACTGTTTGGGCCTCACACTTGGACTTTGAGCTTGTAATTGACTGTTACCTATGAACTGTTACCGATTAAACGTGTTTGCCATACGTGATAACATTCGTGCACTGCTTGGTTTGAATCTGATTATAAGTGATATCCGTGTTAGGACGTAATTGACTACTTGCGACTTGATTGATCTTTCTGTGATTAACTGCCGAGCAAACCAAGGTGAGTTCACACCCTCTACAAAGCATGGGATTCCCTGGGTTGGGAACAGGGTTAAGGAACGTGGATTCCTCGTCCTCCTTGGGTGGGACGTCAGTGGTTCAGGAATGTGATTCCTCGTCCGGATGGACGGATAAACGTACTAGACTAAAACTCTATCACGAAGTCCCTCCTTTTTGTATCGACTAATCGCCGGGCCAATGGCGAGCGGGTCATTAGTTAGATAGCGCTATTTAGGTCTGACAAGCCTCACACCGTGCCGCAGAGGACGGGCGTGAACTAATGGATCTGGGGCACGTCAATGATGATAGACATTGATGTTTTCAGGGCACATAAACATGACTACAGTCAGCAGTCGATATGGTAACGAGTCTAGTGTACGCATGGGGTAGCCCCCACGGCCGAAATGCCTGATAACTAACACGGGGTAACCCCCACGGCTGGAGTGCCGGAGTAACTGGGAATGAACATGTCACGTTTTTTTTTTTTAAACTATGGGGTAACCCCCACGGCAGGATGCCAGTAAAGGAAACTGTTTTCGGAATAACTAAAACAAACACCCAACCGTGAACTCACTCAACTAGTTGTTGACTCGTTACTACATGCTTTGCAGGACCATAGGTACTCAGCTGGAGCTTGCATGGAGGAGGGTCGTCGTGGGACACGGATTGCTACGTGCTATGTTAAACTTGAAACTTTTGAACTTATGTTATAACTTTAAACTTATGCTTCCGCTTGCAACTTAACTTGTTTGTTTTGAAACACCAATTGTATTGGTTAAACTTTTATAATCACTTATATGCTTGTTCAGTATGATTGGTGGCTGGATCCTGGTCAGTCACGCCTCTAAGCGGTAGTACTCCGCGGGTGGGATTTTGGGGGTGTGACATCAGCGCTGCCCAACGAAATATATGCTGGATTGTTACATTGTGACAATGCCAAAGAGTTGTGGGACGCACTTAAGGAACAGTTTGGAGGTACCGAAGAGGTCATAGAAAACAATAGGGAAATCCTGAACCAATAGTATGAAACATTTTGTCATGTTAAAGGTGAATCACTGACGCAACAATTTGAGCGGTCCAGTTGTCTCATCAGTGAACTGAGGCTTGTTAAAACCACTTTTACAAACTCAACTCAAAATAGCAGGTTCCTCAAGTCACTGCCAGATAAATGGGACACAATAGCGTTTGTCACCCGAAACTCACCTGAGTTCAAGGATCTGACCTTGACCCAACTCCATGGTCGACTCCTGACCTACGAAAGGGAGTTGAACCAGAAAAGGAAGTTACAAGAGTCAGGGAAAACCGTTGATGATTATTCATTCGATAACACTGCTCTTCTGGGTCAAGAAGAATCTGGTGGTAGTGGTAAGGATCAGGGTTATGATCACTTCATTGACATAACTGCTGGTGCAAATTTTAACAACCCTGATCCTCATTCTACAGGTTATGCATTCACTGCAAATGAAAACCAGATGTCACACAATTTAAGCTTTGAACTAAATGATTTACAGCATTTTGACCCCACTGATCTAGAGGAAATGGACATCTTGCATCAACTGGCCTTGCTAAGTGTTAGAACTAGCAAGTTTTATAAAAGAACAGGGCGAAAATTCCCATGGGTTGCATGGGAATCTTAGGGTTGGGTTGGATAAATCGAAAATCAAGTGCTATAAGTGTAACAGGTTAGGACATTTTGCTAGAGAGTGTAGGAGTCAAACAACTGGTCCCATAATCACTCACCCTAGTTCAAATCCTAGACCTCAAAATCAAAACACTGTGCACTATGCCCAATATGCCCCAACAGCACATGTGAACACTGCTCACTATGCTGTTGCTCCTGTGCTAGTGCATTATGTCCAAACAGCTGCTCCACAGATTTAATATGTTCAAACCCCTGCTCCCCAGGCACAAGTGCAACCTGCACCACAAACCACTGCTCCAATAGCAACACAACCAGATCAACAAAGTTTCTTTACTCAAGAGTTTGTTGACTGGAGCAGTATGCCTGAAGACCTCAGTGATGAAAACTTTGCACTCTATGCTTCTAATGTTTCTTCTCATGATGAATTTTGTTTGATGGCATTAGAGACAATACAGGAGGGTGTTGAATCTGAAGAGAAACAGCTGGTCTCTGAAACAGTGGATGAGGTGATTGAAGCAGTGGTTACTGCTGTGGCTGATGAAGTACTGTTGGAAGAAAGTTCAGGTACCCTGATTGAACCACTGACAGATCTATGGTCTGAAGAAGATAAGAAATAAGAAAAGGCAGGAGAAGAAGAAGAGAGAGCTGGTGATGAAGAGAATACTCAGTGTGATTGTGCAATGATGGCTGCTGCCAAGGTATCACCTCAAGTTCTAGAAAAACTATGTTCTAACAATTGCATAATTGCTTTTGCTAACATCAAAGAGGTGAATGAAAACCTTAGGAACAAAATCTTAACTGATGAAGTCAAATTTGAAAGATCTTTAAAAGAACTTAAAAACAAATTGGCTGAAAAAGAGAAAGAGATTAGCAGCATGAAAGAAGAGCAAAGCATAACCAAAACCCAACTCCAAACTATGGTAGAAAAAGACCAAGTTTGCAAAAAGGAGTTAGAGTCCACCGAGATCACATGTGAGAAATGTGTGGAAGCATGCAAAGGGTATGAGGTTATGCTTGAGAAACAGATAAAAAGGAATGTGAAATTTGGGGTTGGTTATAGAAAACATGATGATGAAAACACTGCTTTTGGAAAATCTGTTTCAACCACTGATGTAACCACTGAGTACATCCCCACAAACAAGAATGGCCAAGAAGTGAAAATCACTGACAAACTTGGTAACAAAATCACACTTGACAGACCAATGGGCCCCTCTGCTTTTGAGGAGATTGAAAATCATCAATTTAAACCAAAATGGTCTGATGAGTGTGACATTCTTGAAAATTTCAAGCCAATGGACTTTACATCAACTGATGGTGTTAAAGCTCCAAAAGCTAAAGTCATTCCTCTTAAGGACATCCCAGCAATGGTTAAAACCTCTGCTGCAAAGGAGTCTGAAAAGAGGAAGAAGAAAGAAAAAATTGATAACTTGTTTTGTGAATTTTGTGAGAAAAGGAACCATCTAACAAAAGATTGTTTCCACTTAAAAGCTTATGATATAAACAAAACAGTGTCATAGTGTCAGCTGAAAGCTGCATTGTTTGTGGTAAAACAAACCACAAAACTCAAGCATGTGTGTATCTCAAAAACTTTGACATCAAAAAGAATGAGTACCTTGCTAAAACATCCTTGAGTCCATCAGCATCACCATCTGTCAAGTTCACAAAGAAACAATCACTGTTTGTGCCAGTACAAACAGCTGTCACAAAACAGCTGAACCAAACATCTGTTAAAAGAGATGTTCAGGTTACTGATGCACCCCCTGCCAATAAGTTCAGAAAAGGCAAGGAAAAACAGTCTTACCAAAGGATTCCACACGTTTATGAGGTCTACAAAAAGCCCTCTAAACCCAGAGTGAATAGGCATCCTTTTGGTTACCAGTAGGTGATTGGGCAAGACCCTCAACAGTGGTTAGAAAGAAACAGTACTAAAACTGTCCAAACCCCTGACTTAACCACTGTCCATCACACTGCATCCATACCAGACACTGTTGAGACTCCATCCAAAGCCTTGTTGGCTTTGGAGTCCTTAATGAACTAATCCTTTTACTTCATGTGCAGGGAGCTTCTGCATGCTTTGATAGTCTTTGGTATGTAGATAGTGGAGGCTCCACGCACATGACAGGATGTAAAGCCCTCCTCAAAGACTTTAAAATCCATGGTGGGGGTGATATATCCTTTGGAAATAATAGTAAAGGAAAGGTTTTGGGGTCTGGAACAGTGCAATCTGGCAATGTAAAATTTGAAAATGTCAATCTAATAGACAATCTAAAATTCAACCTTCTGAGTGTATCCCAAATGAGTGACAAAGGGTTTAGGTCATTCTTCACAAAAGATTGTTGTAGGATTGTTGGACCAGAAATGGTCAAAAAGATTGAAGCAATAATCAAAATTGGTCAAACTAAACTTGTTGCTCAAAGAAGTGGCAATGTTTATGTTGTTGACATGTCAAAAGAGTGTCCCAGAGCTGATGCCTGTCTGTTCTCAGCTGCCTCTAACAAAGAGACAGAACTTTGGCACAAAAGACTGGGGCACACAAATATTAAGACAATAACAGAAATTTCAAAAAATGGTTTGGTGAGAGGCCTGCCACAAAAATTGTTTTCATGTCCTGAACATTGCATTTCCTGTTTAAAAGGAAAACAGCATAAAAGTTCCCACAAGTCCATTGAAGAGTCCAAAACAACCCAGTGTTTGCAAATGCTACACATGGATTTGTTTGGCCCAGTTCAAGTCATGAGCCTTAAAAAGAAAAGATATTGTTTGGTAATAGTTGATGACTTTTCTAGGTTTACATGGACTTTCTTTTTGCACTCTAAAGATGAAACTGCAGGCATTTTGCAAGACTTTGTGACACAGGTTGAAAAGCAATTTGACCTTCCAGTGAAAAGCTTTAGGAGTGACAATGGCACAGAATTTAAAAATAGGGAGTTGGATGCCTTCTGTGTGAAGAAAGGGATTGTAAGGCAGTACAGCATCCCTAGAACACCAGAGCAAAATGGGGTTGTTGAAAGAAAGAACAGAACTTTGATTGAGGCTGCCAGAACCATGCTTGCAGATTCAGGTTTGCCATTAACTTTCTGGGTAGAGGCAGTAAACACTGCTTGCTATGTCCAGAACAGAGTTTTAATAAACCCCAGGCACAAAAAGACTGCCTATGAAATTCTGTATAAAATCAAACCACTGATCTCATACTTCAAGGTGTTTGGCTGCCCATGCTTTATTTTGAACTTAAAAGATTCCATTTCAAAATTTGCAGCCAAAATAGATTGTGGTTATTTTCTGGGATACTCAACCACTGCCAAGGCCTACAAAGTGTTCAATGCACGGACCAAGGTAGTGGAGGAGACTTTGGATGTAAAGTTCAATGAACTTTCATCAATGAAAATCCCAGCAAATCCTGCTGAACTGTTTGATCTTGAAAAATTCACTTTTGAAAATACTGCTGTCAAGACTAACAGTGCAGGTCCATCAGAGGATACAACACCAGACTATGGGTATGAAGTCATCATCCCTCAAAGGTCTGCCACAAAAGGGAAAGCATCAGTTGTTCAAAACATCTGTGAAAGCTCAACCACTGCTACATCAACTGTTGTTGACCAAAGTAGCCCATTTCCCACTGCTTCCACATCCTCAAACACTGCTGACAAAAGTCCTCAAACAGTGGATAAAAGTCAGCAGTGGTCCACTCCATTACCACCCATTCCACCACCTTTTGAAGCCACTGCTGGGTCATCAAAGTCACCAGCAGTGGTTAGCTCAGATGATACACATTTGCAGCCTTCACAACAAATGCCATCATACCATACCAAGGAGATTTAATCTTCTTGAGATCTCATCCACCTGATCAAATCATTGGCAACATCAATGAAGGGGTGCTCACAAGAAGCCAAACCCAAAACATTTGTCTTTTTGCTGGTTTTCTATCACTCCATCAGCCAGTCAAGTACCAAGAGGCACTAAAAGACAACAGCTGGGTAGAAGCCATGCAAGAGGAGCTCCAACAGTTTAAGAGACAACAAGTATGGGAGCTTGTACCACTGCCAAAAGAGGTTAGTCCCATTGGCACAAAGTGGGTCTTCAAGAACAAAACAGATGAAAGGGGCATTGTTGTCAAGAACAAAGCCAGGCTTGTGGTTCAAGGTTACAGACAGGAAGAGGGGATTGATTATGATGAAACATTCGCCCCTGTTGGAAGATTGGAAGCTATCAGACTGTTCCTGGCCTTTGCTGTCAACCACAACATGAAGGTGTTTCAGATGGATATCAAAAGTGCTTTCCTCTATGGTACATTGCAAGAAGAGGTATATGTATGTCAACCTCCAGGCTTTGAGGATCCATTTTATCCTGATCATGTCTAAAGGCTAAACAAAGCCTTGTATGGCCTGAAACAAGCACCTAGAGCCTGGTATGAAACTCTTTCCAACTTTCTTCTCTCAAATGGTTTCAAAAGAGGTACCATTGATAAAACACTGTTTCTTAAATGGAGAGGGAAAGATTTAATGATTGTCCAAATTTATGTGGATGGTATTATTTTTGGAAGCACATGTACCAAAATGTGTGAAGAGTTTAGAGAACTCATGCCAGCTGAGTTTGAAATGAGTGCAATGGGTGAGCTGCAATGCTTTCTTGGTCTCCAAGTACAGCAATTGCAAAATGATACTTTCATTCATCAAAGCAAATATGCTAAAGAACTTTTAACCAAATTTGACATGAATGATTGTAAACCATGCAGCACACCCATGGCCACAAATAAGCTTGTCATGTCTGATGAAAAGGATGAGCTGATTGACCAAACACTCTATAGAAGCATGATTGGGTCTTTATTGTACCTAACTGCATCTAGACTAGACATCATGTTTGCAACATGTGTCTGTGCAAGAAGTCAATCAGCTCCCAGAAAATCAAATCTCATTGCTGTAAAAAGGATTCTTAGATACATAAAAGGTGCTCCCACACTTGGTATCTGGTATCCAGCTAATGGGAATATCAAGCTTTCAGGTTTTTCAGACAGTGACTTTGCTGGATGTCACACCACAAGGAAGTCCACTTCAGGAGGGTGCCAATTTCTAGGTGATTGCTTAGTTTCTTGGCAAAGCAAAAAGCAAGCAGCAGTTTTAACATCCACTGCTGAGGCTGAATACATTGCTGCTGCAAGCTGTACAGCCCAACTCCTGTGGTTTCAAAATCAGTTACTGGATTTTGGTACACTACCTTAAAGACACCACTCATGTTGGACAGTCAGGCAGCAGAAAATATCATCAAAAATCCAGTTTCTCATTCTACCACAAAGCACATCGACATCAGACATCACTTTGTGAGGGATTGCTATGAAAAAGGTTTGATTTCTCTACATCATGTTCCAACTAAAGACCAGCTGGCAGATGTGCTCACAAAAGCACTTGATACAGCCACCTTTGAAAGCTTGGTCTCTAGAATTGGGATGCTAAACATGGAATAACAAGCAACATCTTGTCTTTCTATGAATAAAAGCAACAAAATGTTTTCAGAAAATCAAAAATCCATCCTTAAAAATAGCTTAAAAATGAAAATTTCATTAAAATCCATAAAAGTCTGCCATAACCACTGTTTGTTCAAAAGTCTGCTCTACTTCAAAAAGTCTACCCACTGCTGAAAGGCAACCTCTGTTCTCTCATTCCTTGATAACCACTGTTGTTCAAAAGCAGTGTCTTATCCACTGATGTGCTATCCACTGATAGTGAAAATCATCCACTGCCCCCTTGTAACATTTCGTATTTTCAATCTTTCCATTTTTGACAAGTCTGCTTGTACTTTCTATTTTTGTAAGTTGTACCTTTGTGGTATTTGATTCTATTCCAAAATTGTACTCGAGACTTGAAATCATAATGAAAATGCATGATTTTATCCATATTTGTGTTTGAATATTATGCATTGTTGAAACTATGTTAAACACGTAAAAGCAGTGAAATTACATCTTAATCTTAGCTCTTAAATTCATCGTTGCCAAGAGATTACCCTAAACCATACGAAAATTGGGAATTTACGCGTTAATTTGGTAAAAATATCAAAATTTGGGTTAAAATGATTTTTATATTATTTTATTAATATTATAAATAAGTAAACTAATAATTTAAATTAAATAAATAAAGTTATAAAACAAAAGAATTATAAAAGAAAATGAATTTTGGTTAGTTTTGGTTAATTAAACCAACCCAATTAGCTAAATCTTGTTAAATCAGCTAACCATGTCAGTTTTTATCAAAGGGGGACACTAACTGAGTTAGAAAACTCAGTTAGTGGCTAACTCAGTTAGTTGGACTGTTATAAACAAAAGAATGGGTTAAACCGCTTAGAACCGGATTCGAACCCGCGTCCATCAGTTCACAAGCACGCGCACTTACCAACTGGGCTGCATGTCCACATGTGATGGATATTGACCCGTATTATATTTAATATGTAATAAATGCGCGAATTCAAACCATATAACCGCCAAGACTGTTCACCTTTCTTCTCCGACCTTTGGTCGTTTACCGGAATACGTGCGACTCTCTATCTCCGATAACCGATACCTGCACTCATTATATAACCCGACCACCCCTTTCGTCATTTCGTTCCTTCCTCTCGATCCCCGAAACCCAAACCGAAGCTAAATCGTAACTCGATACGTTTTCGTTCACTTCGTCACCGGAACTCCGACAACCTGCACCACGACCGGAGCCACCATTCGCCGCCGTCGGACCATCGCCATTGCCGCCGTCCGGTAATCAGTTCCGTTTCTTTTATTAATATCAGTTTGTTTTTTTTTCTTTTATTTATTTTTTTTCTCAGTTTCAATCTTATATTATTATTATTAGTTATAATTCAAATGTGATTACTAATATTATAACTATTACTATTATTAAAATTATTATTATTATCCTTATTATTAATATTGTTATTATTAATATTATTAGTATTAGATATTATTATTAAAATCAGAATTTATAAATCAGATTTATACTTTTATATTATCAGAATTTTTTTTATATATAAAATAAACAGATTTATTTATATATTTTTAAAAATCTGAAATCTAATGTATTAACAGAATTATTATTCTATTTTATTTATAAAATCAGATCTATTAATTAAAATCAGAATTTTTAATTGACAGAATTTATATTTTATTTTAAGCAGAAATTATGTTTAAAATCAGAATAATTATTTATTTAAAATCTGAATTATTACTTATATTTAACCAGATTTATTTCTATTAATATTAAACAGATTTATTTATATTTTAAAACTGGAATATTATTAAAGTTCAGAATTCTTATTTCTGCTTTTATTTAATTTCAGAATTTATTAATTTTCAGAAATTTTATTTTATTAATTCAGATTTATTATAAACAGAATTTATATTTAATATCAGAATTATTACTTGAAATAAAATCAGAATTTTTATTTTAAATATATATTAGAAATTAATAATCTATATAATCTAGAATTTTAGAAATATTATTTATTATTCACTTATTTATAAATGAATTGTTATTTATTTCATTAATTACCAAATATTAAAAATGAAGCATATGAATATTATTTTAGACATGTTTATATTTTTATATAAATGCCTTGTTATTTAATAATCTCCAAATTCCCAATAATTAACAAACCTCAAAATTAATAGGGTAATTCTCTTGTGCACGTTCTCTTTGGAAAATCCCTGATTCTTTATCTTTTCCAAGAAATACGCAACGCACTCTAAGGTGAGTATACTTGACCCATTTTCTTTTTACACTTTTGGGTGTAGTATGCATTTCCTATATCAAACACACAATGTTAAACATTTTTGCACTATCTATCCACATTTCTTGTGAATCTATTTGAATCATGTTATTCATGTGATGCTAATGTTAAACATTTATGACTGTGTGTTCATTAACTTTGCAAGCCTCCCCTAACAATGGCAGCGCTGTAGGTTGTAACGCCCCTCCCATAATGTTTTGGGTATTGTTAGGATTTTTATTCTATGTTACCACCCTTTCGAGGGTTAGGCTATGTTAATTGCGTTAAACTTTGGTTTGAACACATAGATTCATCGTTACGAGTATAACTGTTAATATGAAATCAGGTGTTCACGTGGATTTGATCATGTTAAACTATTTTAAATCTATTATGCTGTATTCAAACTTGTATACTCGCCAACATGTGTTGTTGACTTTATTTTAAATGCATACTGCAGGATGAAGAAGTCAAGATTGAAGAATTGATTAGGATGGCTTAGAAACCCACCTAGAAATAAATCATGTATTATGTTGTTATTTCCTTTTGGGACATTATGTATGAACCTTTGAAAGTTTAATAAATGAAATTTTAATTATTGTCACATTTAGTGTTATGATGTCTTTGAACAGTTTGTACGTCTCATCCCGATGTTTCCGCCATCGGTTGGGGTGTGACAGATTGGTATCAGAGCCATAACTATAGGGAATTAGGTAGAATTGCCTTTCTTTTCCCTAGTCTATAGTAGGAGTACTCTGATACCAGATTGGTATCAAAGCCATAACTATAGGGAATTAGGTAGAATTCCTATACTTTTCCCTAGTCTATAGTAGGAGTACTCTGATACCAGATTGGTATCAGAGCCATAACTATAGGGAATTAGGTAGAATTCCTATACTTTTTCCCTAGTCTATAGTAGGAGTACTCTGATACCAGATTGGTATCAGAGCCATAACTATAGGGAATTAGGTAGGATTGCCTTACTTTTCCCTAGTCTATAGTAGGAGTACTCTGATACCAGATTGGTATCAGAGCCATAACTATAGGGAATTAGGAAAAGTAGGAATGCTTTTACCTAGTCTATAGTTTAGGAACTTTCTCATTTATGTGTTGTTTAAGACAATATTCCCTTCTCTCTTCCTTGCTTCCCTCTATTCTTTTGGACTTCTAATATACAAGCCTTTCCTAAGGCTATCACAATACACACATGGAAGCTTTGAAGACACTCTTACAACACAATCGAAATGATTCATCAAGATAGGGGTGATTCCCACACTTGGTGATGATTTTCACTCAGCTATACTTTGATTTTTGCACGAAATCTACCCTCAAGTTAGGAGTGATATCCAAACCTTGTTGGGAGTTTTCCATTTCATATTCTAGTGGACCCTTATCTTAGGATAAGTACCAACCACGTTAGGGTACGATGTTATCAAGTTAGAGGTGAAACTCGCATCTTGTTTAACTAGTCCCATTCTTTGATTTTCGATCTCGCCAAAGTTTCGATTTTCCCAATCGATTAAGGACGTGTACTAACTGGAAGGACAATACTGTTAGTCGCTCCTCGATGAGAGTATTTGTCTATTAGGCCAAAGCACGTCTCCTTAATTCGAAAAGGATTTCGATTCACTTTGGAATAGTCTTATGTTACGTTCCGTGACAATCCATATTTTTATGATAAATCTCTTTTTATGTTATCTCAATTATTATGTTTTACGTTAAATCTCTTTTTATGCTATCTTAATTTTCTTGTGTTTTACATTTGTATGTTTTTCATTTCAATTTGATACATGCATACTAATATGTTATACTGGATTCGTGATTACTGGGTGATTCTTATGTGATGAACTTGTCTTTTAACCCACACCTTAACATGTATAGCACTATGCGTAGTGCTATAGGAGTAGCGCCCGCCCGTATTCTAATGGTCATGTTAAGTCTTTAAATTGCGGTACACGATGGGTTGACCTGTTTATTCACATGCCAGTGATACGTTAATCTTGTTAACTAAGTGTGTCATGTGAATTGTTCTAAATTTTATGCTAATATCATCAAGATAGGAGTGATTTCCTTACCTTGACGATTAGCTTCTCTGAATTTTCAACTTCACCAATGAGCCAGGGGTGATTTCCTTACCTCAGAGGTAGTTGCCAACTCTTTTTTGTTTTCAACGAAACTTTATATTTGAGCGTTATCTTCATTTCAAGTTTGGGAACACGAATCAGTCTTCTTCTTAAGATTTCGAGGACGAAATCTCCTAAAGTAGGGGAGACTGTAACATTTCGTATTTTCAATCTTTCCATTTTTGACAAGTCTACTTGTACTTTCTATTTTTGTTAGTTGTACCTTTGTGGTATTTGATTCTATTCCAAAATTGTACTCGAGACTTGAAATCATAATGAAAATGCATGATTTTATCCATATTTGTGTTTGAATACTATGCATTGTTGAAACTATGTTAAACACGTAAAAGCAGTGAAATTACATCTTAATCTTAGCTCTTAAATTCATCGTTGCCAAGAGATTACCCTAAACCATACGAAAATTGGGAATTTACGCGTTAATTTGGTAAAAATATCAAAATTTGGGTTAAAATGATTTTTATATTATTTTATTAATATTATAAATAAGTAAACTAATAATTTAAATTAAATAAATAAAGTTATAAAACAAAAGAATTATAAAAGAAAATGAATTTTGGTTAGTTTTGGTTAATTAAACCAACCCAATTAGCTAAATCTTGTTAAATCAGCTAACCAGGTCAGTTTTTATCAAAGGGGGACACTAACTGAGTTAGAAAACTCAGTTAGTGGCTAACTCAGTTAGTTGGACTGTTATAAACAAAAGAATGGGTTAAACCGCTTAGAACCGGATTCGAACCCGCGTCCATCAGTTCACAAGCACGCGCACTTACCAACTGGGCTGCATGTCCACATGTGATGGATATTGACCCGTATTATATTTAATATGTAATAAATGCGCGAATTCAAACCATATAACCGCCAAGACTGTTCACCTTTCTTCTCCGACCTTTGGTCGTTTACCGGAATACGTGCGACTCTCCATCTCCGATAACCGATACCTGCACTCATTATATAACCCGACCACCCCTTTCGTCATTTCGTTCCTTCCTCTCGATCCCCGAAACCCAAACCGAAGCTAAACCGTAACTCGATACGTTTTCGTTCACTTCGTCGCCGGAACTCCGACAACCTGCACCACGACCGGAGCCACCATTCGCCGCCGTCGGACCATCGCCATTGCCGCCGTCCGGTAATCAGTTCCGTTTCTTTTATTAATATCAGTTTGTTTTTTTTCTTTTATTTATTTATTTTTTCTCAGTTTCAATCTTATATTATTATTATTAGTTATAATTCAAATGTGATTACTAATATTATAACTATTACTATTATTAAAATTATTATTATTATCCTTATTATTAATATTGTTATTATTAATATTATTAGTATTAGATATTATTATTAAAATCAGAATTTATAAATCAGATTTATACTTTTATATTATCAGAATTTTTTTATATATAAAATAAACATATTTATTTATATATTTTTAAAAATCTGAAATCTAATGTATTAACAGAATTATTATTCTATTTTATTTATAAAATCAGATCTATTAATTAAAATCAGAATTTTTAATTGACAGAATTTATATTTTATTTTAAGCAGAAATTATGTTTAAAATCAGAATAATTATTTATTTAAAATCTGAATTATTACTTATATTTAACCAGATTTATTTCTATTAATATTAAACAGATTTATTTATATTTTAAAACTGGAATATTATTAAAGTTCAGAATTCTTATTTCTGCTTTTATTTAATTTCAGAATTTATTAATTTTCAGAAATTTTATTTTATTAATTCAGATTTATTATAAACAGAATTTATATTTAATATCAGAATTATTACTTGAAATAAAATCAGAATTTTTATTTTAAATATATATTAGAAATTAATAATCTATATAATCTAGAATTTTAGAAATATTATTTATTATTCACTTATTTATAAATGAATTGTTATTTATTTCATTAATTACCAAATATTAAAAATGAAGCATATGAATATTATTTTAGACATGTTTATATTTTTATATAAATGCCTTGTTATTTAATAATCTCCAAATTCCCAATAATTAACAAACCTCAAAATTAATAGGGTAATTCTCTTGTGCACGTTCTCTTTGGAAAATCCCTGATTCTTTATCTTTTCCAAGAAATACGCAACGCACTCTAAGATGAGTATACTTGACCCATTTTCTTTTTACACTTTTGGGTGTAGTATGCATTTCCTATATCAAACACACAATGTTAAACATTTTTTCACTATCTATCCACATTTCTTGTGAATCTATTTGAATCATGTTATTCATGTTATGCTAATGTTAAACATTTATGACTGTGTGTTCATTAACTTTGCAAGCCTCCCCTAACAATGGCAGCGCTGTAGGTTGTAACGCCCCTCCCATAATGTTTTGGGTATTGTTAGGATTTTTATTCTATGTTACCACCCTTTCGAGGGTTAGGCTATGTTAATTGCGTTAAACTTTGGTTTGAACACATAGATTCATCGTTACGAGTATAACTGTTAATATGAAATCAGGTGTTCACGTGGATTTGATCATGTTAAACTATTTTAAATCTATTATGCTGTATTCAAACTTGTATACTCGCCAGCATGTGTTGTTGACTTTATTTTAAATGCATACTGCAGGATGAAGAAGTCAAGATTGAAGAATTGATTAGGATGGCTTAAAAACCCACCTAGAAATAAATCATGTATTATGTTGTTATTTCCTTTTGGGACATTATGTATGAACCTTTGAAAGTTTAATAAATGAAATTTTAATTATTGTCACATTTAGTGTTATGATGTCTTTGAACAGTTTGTACGTCTCATCCCGATGTTTCCGCCATCGGTTGGGGTGTGACAGATTGGTATCAGAGCCATAACTATAGGGAATTAGGTAGAATTGCCTTTCTTTTCCCTAGTCTATAGTAGGAGTACTCTGATACCAGATTGGTATCAGAGCCATAACTATAGGGAATTAGGTAGAATTCCTATACTTTTCCCTAGTTTATAGTAGGAGTACTCTGATACCAGATTGGTATCAGAGCCATAACTATAGGGAATTAGGTAGAATTCCTATACTTTTTCCCTAGTCTATAGTAGGAGTACTCTGATACCAGATTGGTATCAGAGCCATAACTATAGAGAATTAGGTAGGATTGCCTTACTTTTCCCTAGTCTATAGTAGGAGTACTCTGATACCAGATTGGTATCAGAGCCATAACTATAGGGAATTAGGAAAAGTAGGAATGCTTTTACCTAGTCTATAGTTTAGGAACTTTCTCATTTATGTGTTGTTTAAGACAATATTCCCTTCTCTCTTCCTTGCTTCCCTCTATTCTTTTGGACTTCTAATATACAAGCCTTTCCTAAGGCTATCACAATACACACATGGAAGCTTTGAAGACACTCTTACAACACAATCGAAATGATTCATCAAGATAGGGGTGATTCCCACACTTGGTGATGATTTTCACTCAGCTATACTTTGATTTTTGCACGAAATCTACCCTCAAGTTAGGAGTGATATCCAAACCTTGTTGGGAGTTTTCCATTTCATATTCTAGTGGACCCTTATCTTAGCATAAGTACCAACCACGTTAGGGTACGATGTTATCAAGTTAGAGGTGAAACTCGCATCTTGTTTAACTAGTCCCATTCTTTGATTTTCGATCTCGCCAAAGTTTCGATTTTCCCAATCGATTAAGGATGTGTACTAACTGGAAGGACAATACTGTTAGTCGCTCCTCGATGAGAGTATTTGTCTATTAGGCCAAAGCACGTCTCCTTAATTCGAAAAGGATTTCGATTCACTTTGGAATAGTCTTATGTTACGTTCCGTGACAATCCATATTTTTATGATAAATCTCTTTTTATGTTATCTCAATTATTATGTTTTACGTTAAATCTCTTTTTATGCTATCTTAATTTTCTTGTGTTTTACATTTGTATGTTTTTCATTTCAATTTGATACATGCATACTAATATGTTATACTGGATTCGTGATTACTGGGTGATTCTTATGTGATGAACTTGTCTTTTAACCCACACCTTAACATGTATAGCACTATGCGTAGTGCTATAGGAGTAGCGCCCGCCCGTATTCTAGTGGTCATGTTAAGTCTTTAAATTGCGGTACACGATGGGTTGACCTGTTTATTCACATGCCAGTGATACGTTAATCTTGTTAACTAAGTGTGTCATGTGAATTGTTCTAAATTTTATGCTAATATCATCAAGATAGGAGTGATTTCCTTACCTTGACGATTAGCTTCTCTGAATTTTCAACTTCACCAATGAGCCAGGGGTGATTTCCTTACCTCAGAGGTAGTTGCCAACTCTTTTTTGTTTTCAACGAAACTTTATATTTGAGCGTTATCTTCATTTCAAGTTTGGGAACACGAATCAGTCTTCTTCTTAAGATTTCGAGGACGAAATCTCCTAAAGTAGGGGAGACTGTAACATTTCGTATTTTCAATCTTTCCATTTTTGACAAGTCTGCTTGTACTTTCTATTTTTGTAAGTTGTACCTTTGTGGTATTTGATTCTATTCCAAAATTGTACTCGAGACTTGAAATCATAATGAAAATGCATGATTTTATCCATATTTGTGTTTGAATACTATGCATTGTTGAAACTATGTTAAACACGTAAAAGCAGTGAAATTACATCTTAATCTTAGCTCTTAAATTCATCGTTGCCAAGAGATTACCCTAAACCATACGAAAATTGGGAATTTACGCGTTAATTTGGTAAAAATATCAAAAGTTGGGTTAAAATGATTTTTATATTATTTTATTAATATTATAAATAAGTAAACTAATAATTTAAATTAAATAAATAAAGTTATAAAACAAAAGAATTATAAAAGAAAATGAATTTTGGTTAGTTTTGGTTAATTAAACCAACCCAATTAGCTAAATCTTGTTAAATCAGCTAACCAGGTCAGTTTTTATCAAAGGGGGACACTAACTGAGTTAGAAAACTCAATTAGTGGCTAACTCAGTTAGTTGGACTGTTATAAACAAAAGAATGGGTTAAACCGCTTAGAACCGGATTCGAACCCGCGTCCATCAGTTCACAAGCACGCGCACTTACCAACTGGGCTGCATGTCCACATGTGATGGATATTGACCCGTATTATATTTAATATGTAATAAATGCGCGAATTCAAACCATATAACCGCCAAGACTGTTCACCTTTCTTCTCCGACCTTTGGTCGTTTACCGGAATACGTGCGACTCTCCATCTCCGATAACCGATACCTGCACTCATTATATAACCCGACCACCCCTTTCGTCATTTCGTTCCTTCCTCTCGATCCCCGAAACCCAAACCGAAGCTAAACTGTAACTCGATACGTTTTCGTTCACTTCGTCGCCGGAACTCCGACAACCTGCACCACGACCGGAGCCACCATTCGCCGCCGTCGGACCATCGCCATTGCCGCCGTCCGGTAATCAGTTCCGTTTCTTTTATTAATATCAGTTTGTTTTTTTTCTTTTATTTATTTTTTTTTCTCAGTTTCAATCTTATATTATTATTATTAGTTATAATTCAAATGTGATTACTAATATTATAACTATTACTATTATTAAAATTATTATTATTATTATCCTTATTATTAATATTGTTATTATTAATATTATTAGTATTAGATATTATTATTAAAATCAGAATTTATAAATCAGATTTATACTTTTATATTATCAGAATTTTTTTATATATAAAATAAACAGATTTATTTATATATTTTTAAAAATCTGAAATCTAATGTATTAACAGAATTATTATTCTATTTTATTTATAAAATCAGATCTATTAATTAAAATCAGAATTTTTAATTGACAGAATTTATATTTTATTTTAAGCAGAAATTATGTTTAAAATCAGAATAATTATTTATTTAAAATCTGAATTATTACTTATATTTAACCAGATTTATTTCTATTAATATTAAACAGATTTATTTATATTTTAAAACTGGAATATTATTAAAGTTCAGAATTCTTATTTCTGCTTTTATTTAATTTCAGAATTTATTAATTTTCAGAAATTTTATTTTATTAATTCAGATTTATTATAAACAGAATTTATATTTAATATCAGAATTATTACTTGAAATAAAATCAGAATTTTTATTTTAAATATATATTAGAAATTAATAATCTATATAATCTAGAATTTTAGAAATATTATTTATTATTCACTTATTTATAAATGAATTGTTATTTATTTCATTAATTACCAAATATTAAAAATGAAGCATATGAATATTATTTTAGACATGTTTATATTTTTATATAAATGCCTTGTTATTTAATAATCTCCAAATTCCCAATAATTAACAAACCTCAAAATTAATAGGGTAATTCTCTTGTGCACGTTCTCTTTGGAAAATCCCTGATTCTTTATCTTTTCCAAGAAATACGCAACGCACTCTAAGGTGAGTATACTTGACCCATTTTCTTTTTACACTTTTGGGTGTAGTATGCATTTCCTATATCAAACACACAATGTTAAACATTTTTGCACTATCTATCCACATTTCTTGTGAATCTATTTGAATCATGTTATTCATGTTATGCTAATGTTAAACATTTATGACTGTGTGTTCATTAACTTTGCAAGCCTCCCCTAACAATGGGGGCGCTGTAGGTTGTAACGCCCCTCCCATAATGTTTTGGGTATTGTTAGGATTTTTATTCTATGTTACCACCCTTTCGAGGGTTAGGCTATGTTAATTGCGTTAAACTTTGGTTTGAACACATAGATTCATCGTTACGAGTATAACTGTTAATATGAAATCAGGTGTTCAAGTGGATTTGATCATGTTAAACTATTTTAAATCTATTATGCTGTATTCAAACTTGTATACTCGCCAACATGTGTTGTTGACTTTATTTTAAATGCATACTGCAGGATGAAGAAGTCAAGATTGAAGAATTGATTAGGATGGCTTAGAAACCCACCTAGAAATAAATCATGTATTATGTTGTTATTTCCTTTTGGGACATTATGTATGAACCTTTGAAAGTTTAATAAATGATGTCTTTGAACAGTTTGTACGTCTCATCCCGATGTTTCCGCCATCGGTTGGGGTGTGACACCCCTTTTCACTGCTTTCATCAGTTGCTTTCACCAAAAGTACTGTCCTTCATTTTCACCAGTGGTTATCACGTGGGCAGTACATAGCAGTCAGACCTTTTGTAACGGCTGCCACGTCAGCATTCATTCTCTTTCCTATAACATCCCCACTCACCATCAAAACAGGGTTTTACTGTCGAATTGAATTCTTAAAAATTCTCTTCTCAAAGCAGTTTTTCTTCTCATTTCTCACAAATTTCTTCGATCGTTTCGTTTCAAAAATGACAAAATCGAAGCTCTCTGCAAAACCCACATCAAAATCATCGAAAACATCCTCTCAAAAGGCAACTTCCACTGAGATTCCATTCAAAAAATCTCCCTCCTGGGTCTTCTCACAAAACCAGGAACCACAGATGTTTTCGATTCCATTATCACCATCATGGCAAAATCAAAGTACAAAACTTTGCTCACCGCCGACACACCTATCTACTTGGCGACCCAAAGGGAATTTTGGAGGAATGCAACCCTTGAAAAACAAGAAGACATTGCAACTGCAATCCAATCTTCCATAAAGGGTAAAGCTGTCCACATTACACCACAATCCATCTCCGAAGCCTTTCAACTCGATGACCAGGCAGGTAAAACTTCCTTCACTAAAAACGAGTTGCATATTGACTTCATTGAACGAGGGTATGAAGCAACAATGATGAAGAAACTAACCTTAGAAAAAGGTTATTTTCCTCCTGCACCAAGATTTCTATTTCATACCCTCCTCCTATGTGTGTCAAACAAAACCACTTCTTTTAATGAGATCCCTATAAAGATTCAAAATCTGGGATATGCAATTCTTCAAGAAGAAAATTATAATTATTCTCGGGAAATCTTTAAAGATTTGGTAAATAATGTTGAAAGCAAATCATTCTTACTATTTCCAAGGTTTTTAAGTTATTATTTTCAAAAGAAATTCAGTAAGGATGATTTAGCTTTAATAAACCAAGGTGAAATAACTGCAATAAACTGCCTAACGTCTGAAACTTTTTCACGAATGTTAGCACCTTGCAAAACACAAGCAGGGGTACCTGAGCAGAATTTAGCAGCAACCACTGCTCCTCAGGTATCTGCTGCTGAGTCTACTGCTCTAGGTGATCAAAGCAGCAGACCAACTGTTTTGAAACCCACACCTACAAAACCCAAAATGCCCTACAAAGAGAAAAATCAAAAACCCCCCAAACCAATCAAAATGGCAACTCTGGAGGATGAGATACCAGAGTTAATGCCTGTGACAACACAAGAGTCACAAGAAACCACTGCTGCTACTTCCTCACAGCAGATGGTACAAATATCTCAACCCATAAGCATAACTCCTCCTGCTTCTTCACAAAAAGAACAGGTTGTACACAAAGGGCCACCACATCATGATGCTCTGGATGCACTTGTTTCCATCATCCACAGCTCAATGCCCGGAGCAAATCTGCTTCCTACACCTACCATCACATCCTCAGTTCCACCAAAAACACAATTACTGTTGGATGCAATTGATTTGAACCAGGCATTACTCAGTCCTTCTCAATCACCTGTCAATGAGAATTTACCTCCACAAATAACTGAGCCTGCTGTATCATTCTTTGCTAACCCACCAACACAACCTGAGGAGGTTACACCCATTGAGTTACAAGTAACTCTTTGTGGTAATCCAAGTGAAGCAGCCACTACAACTGTTGAACCTACAGGTTTACAGTTAGACAGTGGTTACATCAATAAGACTTCCTTGGAGGCAATTCCTTTTATAGCACCTCTGTCAACCACCAGCGGATTTATTTATCCTACTGGCAACATCAAAAGGTTGTCAAGTGTTGAAGGAAGAAGACCCCAGTACCAAGAAAAAGGGGCATCAGTGGTTAAGGTTTGGAGTAAACTCCCTACTTCTACCACTGATAAAACCACTGTTAGTGGGAAATCAGATGATCCCATTAAATTGGGTGATGGTTTAAAGTACCAGAAATTGACGGCTCGTGTTGAAAAACTTGATAACTCTGTTGCGGAACTCAAAGAAATGCTACAACAGTTGTTACAAGTACAAAAGGTACAATCCACTGCTGTTCCACCTCAATCACCTGCTCTACAACAGGCACCTGCTACAAATGAGCTCTGGAATTTATTTCAACCTTTTCTCCATCGTCAAGCACAGATAGCTGATCAGCAACATGAAAGACATGTTCAACAATTAAGAAATGCTATGGAGTCTAGGTACAGAGACACTCAGGCTGATCTAAAGGCTCTCAAAACTCAGATCCTACACTCCACTGGCACTGCTCCTCCACCAGTATTTTTCATTGATCAACTCCCCGAAGATAATGCCAAAAAGGGGGAGAAAATTCAGGAATGGAGAAGGAAAGGAATAACAGATGGTCTTTACCTCGCACCAGAAAATTCCAATATGACCAAACAGATTCCTTTGCCAGATGGGAGTAAGAAACTTGATGTGACTAAAATGCACTTGCAGAAGCACTTGCATGTGTAAAAAGGGATAGAGAGGCCAAAAAGAAAGCCAAGGTGGATTATCCGGATCAGGGTACTTCATGGTCAAGAGATGATGAAAATCTCTTTGATGAAAAGAAGAAGCCTACTAGAAAAGTAAGGCTACCTAAATCCATTCCGGTCAGACGTTCAAAGTCTGCTCAAAAACCACCACCTAAAACAGCTGTTGTAACTCCTGGTGTATCAGCTGCTGTTGGTACTTCAGTAGTTTCAACATCTGCTCCCACTTCAACACACACCACTTCAACACACACTACATAAAATGTTTTACCTCCATCACCACCAAAATCACAATCACCTCCTGTCAAAAGGCAGAAGACAGCAGTTGTTATAACTTCTGCTGTAAAGACAACAGTGGTTGGAACACCAGTTGTTCCAACAGCTGTTAGTCTATCACAAACCACTGCCACTACAACCACCTTTCCATCCAAAACATCATCAGTCCCTCCTCAAATAAAGAGAAGAAGACTAATTCCTAAAGGTGATGTCACTGCACCATCCCAACCATCTTCAAAATCTTCAGCTCTTGTCAATATACCAAAACCAGTTCCACTTTCTTCTGTTCCAATGCACAAACCCTTACCTCCTGCAGGTGCTCAATTCCCTCTTGAACTAGAAGCTGTCAGAGAAGAGATAAAATCCTTCTATACTGAGGATGACCCTGCCAAAAGGAGTTTGCCTTCAATCAAAGGATATCTCTGGCCCAAAAACATTGAAGAATATTTAAAGATAAAGGCCAAGCAAGCAGAGGATATATCGAGAAGAAACACACAAGGGAAATCTAACAAAGAAGTATCAAGATACTACCAATATCTGCTCACACAAATCAGTTCCCTAGAACGTTTTGCTAAAAATGTCAGTCAACAAATTTCTGAAAGAGCAGCTAAATCTCTGAAGAAAGACTACATTGAAAGCATTATGTTTTACAAGAAATACGAAGGAGAGAGACACATGTACAAAGAGTGGAGTATCCTAGAGCTTGAAGCTGAATCAGCCAGAATTCAAGTTATGATAAAAAGGAAAGTCACTCACACTCCTCCTGATTGGGCAAAGTTCAAAAAGAATGTACCTGAAAAGCAGTTGGAACTAAAAAGAATGAAAGAAGAATTGGTTGTTGCTGAATTTGGCACCAAAAGACAAGTTGCTAGATGGAAAGAAGATGTGGTCAGGTCAACCTACAAAAGGTTGGAGAAATTGAGGAAGAAAGATCCAAAAATCCCTCAAAAACCTGACTATCCTGAAGCAGCGGTTTCAAAAGGACCATCAAAGCTGCAAACCAGGAGAGCCACTGCTCCAACTGGTACTGCCATCTACAAAAGAAGGACACAAAGCTAGTTTGGAGCTGAAACTGTTCAAGAAATTCTTGCTGGAAATGCTGTCTTAAAAGAAGGCTTGTTAAGAACGTTAAAAGAAGAACTTGAACAGGAGAACTCTGCTACCACTGCTCAGCCAGTGATGAACCAGCCAGCCTCACCAAATACTTCAGCAAATAAACATCTCCTAAGAAACCCATCAGGCTCAAAAATACAAAAGTGGGCAACTGACAAACAGACCCGCGTAATGACTTTGCTCAGGCCTGGTGGAGTAGTGGAGAAAATATCAAGGGAACAAGCTCTTGGCCTGAGTCTTGAAGATTTGTAGGATCTCCTTGATCTTCCACTTAGCAGGGATGATTGTTGGTACACTTATGTCTGTACTTTGTCTGTTTTCGGTCATGATGTAAAACGATGTCTTTGTTAGTCTGTAAGTTGACGAAGTCAACCGTCCTCCTGGTTTGACTTGGCCGAACAGTTAGAAAATGGTTGTCATACATCTCTGTCGAAGAATAGTTCATCGAAGGATAATGTAGATCCTTCGATGACCACGAAAGATATGCTTCGATGGATTCTGATGGACCTCGAAGGATACACCATCCTTCGAGGTATTTGTGGATCCTTCGATGGCTTTGTCATCGATAGATGATCCTTCGATCATCTATCGGATCCTTCGGACAGGCAACCATTGCTGGGTATATATATACCCATGCAGTGTGTGTTCATTGGAGTAGAGTTAACACAAGAGAGAAGGAGAGCATTCTGTGAACACACACACTTTGAGAGTTTGCAATACAGATTTGTAAACATTGAGCTTGTAACCGAACCCTTCATTCGTATTAATACAAGTTGTGTTAATCGGTGAACCTTGTGTGTTTGTGTTTGTGCTTGTTTCATCCCGGTTTGCTCACTAGCTTGGATTCCGCACTTGCTAGTGTGTTAGTATAACAAGGTTAAGGTTGAACCTCATCCTCCTAGAGGGACCTACAAGTGGTATCAGAGCCTTGGCTCTTTACCTTGTTTAAAACCGGGTTTGTTCAAGTTCTTGGTGTGTTTGGACACTTGGTTTAGATCCCGTTTTTAGTGTTTTTCTTGGACTTCTTAGCATAAAAACGTGTTCTAAACCAACTGGGAGTGTTCAAGGTCGGGTTGGGTAACTTAAAACTTTGTTTTAAAAGGTTTGCTATTTTTCCGGCCAATATTCCGGCTAAACTCCGGTGCTTGGTTGTGGATAAGAGGCTTCCTTTTTGGGCAATTTTTCAAAGTCAAATCTGAAGTTGGTGAAAAGTTGGTTGCAGAACATCCCTTCTGCCGAAAGTTGGTTCACCAACCACATCAACCTGTCACCAACCTGTCTCCTTTTTGTCAGTGTGTCAGATCTGTTCGAAAGATATCCTTCGAAGTCGAAAGATCATCTTTCGATCAAGGAGTTTCGACAGATATTCATCTTTCGATCAAGGAGGTTCGACAGATACCCATCCTTCGAACATCTTTCGAAGTCAGTGAGTAATATTTCGAGCCAAGGAATCTTTTCGAAAGATACATCGTTCGAGTTACTGTTTCCCTTCGAAAGATAAGGATCCTTCGTGTAGGAGAATCTTTCGAAGTTATTGTTCGAAACTCAACAGTGATCCTTCGAACACTGTTGATCCTTCGAACAAGTGTCATCTTTCGAGTATCTTTCGAGCCTTATTTGTTTAAGATTAACAGTTTGTGACTTTCAGGTCTTTCGATCCTTGATCCTTCGGCTGTTTGTTATCCTTCAATTTTTAACATAGTTTGTGAAAATCAATATTTCTAAATCAATTTTCACTTAATATATTAATTTTTATAAAATGGGAACAAACGGTCAGTGGGATCCATCTGCGTGGACTACAACAACGTTGACTCCACAATCATCAGCTACGCAATCTACATCAGATTTCGACAAAGCTGCGTGGATGCGAGCTATTGCCCCACCTCAAGCTGCAATGATAACTGCAAATCAATGGGCATTGGTCACAAATCAAAGCAGCAGCATTCAAGCAAAGATGCAGAACGACATTGAAACTGGTACAAGCACAAAACCGCCAAAGCTAAATCACATAAATGATTGGGGATGGTGGAAAGAAAGGCTGAGAACTTATGTTCAGGGGCAAGGTCAAGATCTATGGATGTGTTTCTTTACTCCATTTGAAAATGAGTTGGAAGTTGCAGGATCTAATCCGGAAACTTACAGCACTATGTCTAATGATGATAAGAAGAAATATGAGTTAGAAAAGAAAGCATTCATGATTCTTACACAAGCTCTTCACAGAGATATTTACCACCAGTTTGTTTACTGCACAACCACTAAAAGCTTGTGGGATATGCTCACGCTACGATGTGAAGGAAATGCTCAATCTAGAAAGATCAAGCAAGAATTACTGAAGAAAGAGTTTGAAGGATTCACGTGTTTGGAGAATGAGACTTTGGCAGAGTTATCTACAAGGTTTCATCACTTGTTGAGCGAGATGTTCGCCTTTAAAGTCACTGCCACTCCACAAGAAATGGTGAAGAGATTTGCTGATAGCTTACCAGCAAAATGGAGCGGTTATCTTGAAATTCTCAAGGAAAATGGTGTTTTGGACACAATCACCGTTTATGAGCTAATTCAGAAATTGGAGAACAAGGATGTGGAAGAAAAGCTTAAGGAAAAAAGAACACTAACTCCACAAAATCCAGAAATGTACTTTGGGATTGCAGGAGGTATCAGTGGAGAAAAACCAGCCTCTCAACACGCGAAGCTTCAAACAGCCTTCATCTCAAACACCGGACCTTCCACAACTAATCAGTTTGATCCTTCAGCATACACGAAGATGTATTCAAGATCAGATTCTTCTTCTCAACAACAGTATGTGCAACCGCAACAACAAGGGTTTTATGGAAGTTCTTCAAGCTTTCAAGCTACTTCTAATCCGAACACTGTCAGATTGGACACTTCCAACTTTTCAAAAGTCAGTGTCGAGATAGCCAAGGAGCATATGGAGATGTTGAACACCTTGGTTAGTGCTTACTGTGGGTTGGTTGCAGGTCAGATTGGAAATATCAATCTAACCAATGAAGATTATCAGCAAGTTGATAAAGAAGAATTTGAGATGATGGATATCAAATGGGCTCTTGCTAGTGCTATTCGAAGAGCAAAAGAGTTCATGGAAAGGACGGGGAGAACCAACTTGGAAAGCAACAACAACACCAAGTATGGTTTTGATAAAAATGTTGTCACCTGCTTCAACTGTGGTAAAAAGGGTCATTTCAAGCGGGAATGTCAGAATCCATCTAAGCAAGGCAATCAGAATCCTTTCAGGAATCAAAGACAGCCTCAACAACAACAGAACAACAATTCTGACAGACAAATAGTTCCTGTGGGAGGAAATACATCTGGATCCACAAACACTAATTCCCACAGAGGGTTAGTGGTCCAAGCTGATGAGATATGTAACTGGAGTCTTCAGCTCGGAGAAGGAGGAAATGGTGGGACAGCATGTTATGCTAAAGTGGTTGAGAAGGTAGTTGAACCCGTGTCTGCTGGTGAATCTTCGGAAGATGAAGATAGCTCGGGTTACAGTGGAAGCATGAATGGGGAATCACGTGATGCTGGTGAAGCTGGTGATTTGTCAAGTGATGCTTTGGATTTGGAGGTTGAGGAGCTTTTGGCTGAAGCTGAAGCATTATGCAAGAGGAGATCTATTCTCTGCCAGAAATCTGCTGGAACTTCCGAGAAACTTGCTAAGTTTTTCTCTGAAGATGGATCTTTTTCTTTCCATACAGCCTTTATGGCTCACGCAGAAGGTCAAACTTCTAAGGTATGTGATACTAACTCTGACTCTACTTCTGCTTCTGTTGAATGTGCAAAGTGTTTAGAATATGCAGAAAATGAGAGTTTGTTTGAAATCACACACAAACACAATCAAGAATTGATTGTGGATCTTTCTAAAGCAACCGAAGCTAACTTGTTTTTAACCAGAAATGAAAAGGAGTTTAAAGAAACAATTGCGTCATTAAAACATGATGTTTCTGAATTACAAAAGGCTGTTTTGCGGAAACAACATGCTAACAATAATCTTATTGACACAATTGAAAAACAAATGGTAGAGTTAGCAACAGCTCGATGTGAATGTGAGACAATCAAGCAGAAATTGGAAAGCTATTCCAATTCCCGCTATGTATTGGATCACATCATTGATGTTCAAAGGAAAAAGGGGGATACAAAATGTACTGGATACAAATCATGTCCTCCCCCAATGAATCACAATTATTCCAAATTGCCTAATGACGAGGATATGCCCCGTTTTGAACCTACTGTGCCACTCAGTCCAGATGACTTTGCAGCAGGCCTCGGGTTCACAACTGGTACATCATCCTCGGGGCAATCAGAATCTGAGAATGTGTCAGATCCATCGTGTGTTAAGGAACAGAGTCCTCCCATTATTGAGGATGCTGATTCTTCGGACGATGAATCTGAAGAAATTGTGAAACAACAGTCTAACTCGGTTAAAACAGATATTCCTATCGAGAATCACATTCTGTGTGATCCACCAGTGAAACCGAGTAAGACTGAAATGTCAAAGGCAATGGAACCCCTTGTAGCTAGCCCTGAAGGGAATAACTTGTTGTATACGCTCAAAGGAGATAGCAGAATCTACTCTGACAAAGATTTTTCAATTAAAAATGTAAATCAAGATTTAATTGAGCAAATTTTTAAAGGACATACTGATAAGTTTTTGGGAAACAAAGGTAGCAAAGTAACCGTCACCCAATGTGATCCAATTCCGTGTGAACAAATCAGAAAACAATACGGAAACCAAAAACTACCAGTTGAGCGAAAACAACAAGTCAATTCGGGAAAGGGTAAGGGCCAGGTACAGGGAAAGAAGGCTCAAAACAAGAATGCTCAAGCACCAAAAATTCAGCAGCCTAAGACTGAACAACCAAAGGTTCAACAACCCAAAGTTGAGCAGTCTAAGGCTACTCAACCTAAGGCTACACAACCTAAAATTCAACAATCTAAGGTTGAGCAACCTAAGGTTCAAAGGGTGCAAAACAAAAGAGCTCCAGCTAAGAAAAGAGATCAGAAAGTGAACTTTGTTGGATCAAAGGGTACGGACAAACTTGAAACATTTCAAAATAAATCTAACATTGATTTTGTAAAACAAGTTAGAATTTTAAAACGAAATGATCAGAACAACTATACCCAACACACTAATGGATGTGACTTAGGTCCAAGCACATCTAGATCACAAAGTTCATTGTCTGGTTCTTCGTCTGGTCATCAACATGTTTCTCCGAGGTTTGTAGAGCGGAGAATGTGCTTTGAATGTGGCACAATTGGGCACATTGTAAAATACTGTCCATATCTGCAAAAGTTGAAGGCAAAAATGAGTGCTCCCCAAGAAAACAATTACCAAAAACGACCTGTTTCCCCGAAACAAGACCCACGTGTCTTGAAAGAAAGGGAAAAGAAGTTTAAACAAAAGAATCAAAAGGTAATTGAGAAGGCCTTAAAATCTGAGGTCAAAGAAGAAAAACCTGTACAAGCAAAATCTACAAATGTAAAACCAGTAAATGCAAAAACAATTAATACAAATACTGGTAAAGGACAACAAGCTTGGAAACAAAAACAGGTAATTCAATCAGGGGGAGCACCACAAATTCTTTTTCCTAATCATCAAGTGATTGAGATCACTTTCCTTGATGATCAAGGACGACCCAAGTCCACAAAGGCTTGGGTCCCCCTCTCCAACTAATCTCTGAATGAGTGTGCAGGATGTTCCAGGAGGAACTATTGATAGTCTTAGGATTGTTGATAGTAGAGCGTCCATGCACAAGTTTGGCGACATAAGGATCCGAAATATTGATATATCTAGGAGAATGTTGTTGCCATTGATGGAGAGAGAGGAAAGAAAAAGAAAAGAAGAAGGATATGTTGGTGAAAGAATGTGGTTGAATGAAGTTGCAAAATTCGACAAAATGAAGAACGTGCCAAAAGTTGGTTGTTATTAGTTTTTGATCGGGTCTTCAGGAAAGAATACAATGAAATGTGTGCAGAAGCCCTGGCATGGATTGTACATCCGCACACCATTTCTGAAAGAGAAAGTCAAAGACCTTCGCTGGTGCAATATGGAAGACCAGCCGGACCCGGAGGTTTATGATCTTGTTGCTGTCAAGAGATTTCTCAGTAGCTGCAGATTCGACCTTGAAGTCCACACCGGGTGGATATCAAGTTTGGGAGAGCACTCAGATTCCTTGCAATGCACGAAGCAGTTGCAGGATACGGTTTTGAACTTCTAATCTCTCTTATGCTTGTCTCTTTATGAAACTCGTCAATGTTGTCATGGTCCACACCGATGACCAACGTGCCGACCTTTTTACCAAAGCATTTGACAAATCAAGATTTGACTTTTTATTATTGGTAAACGGCATTAAGGTCAAGCAAGAGTAAAACCAACATCGGAAAATCATTTTTGTAAATAACTTTGTGTTTTAAATTTATCTTAGTTTATTGATTTTAGGGGGAGTAAATCCAAAAATCTGAAAATCCAAAAACATCGAAAAATTTCAAAAACACAAAAACAATAGAAAAACAAAAATGAGTTTCCTGGCGAGCAAAAGAGAAAATGATAGTACATCAGTGGTCTATCCAAACCTCTTTAAACCTTAAATGAAAAACGATAAGCAGCTCTATATAAGATGTATCGGTAGGCTCACAATCATTTTAAAGTGTGCAGGGTGATATAAATCTTAAACTGACTGAAGACCAGGTGGGAACCATTCATTGGCATATGGTCTTAGTACCGAAATTTCGTTTGATAGATTGCCGAGGTTCTGAGATATTCGGTCTTTATGCTGCTTATCATCTGGGTATCATGGTTGTATCTTTTACCGAAAAATAACGGGGACGCAAGTCTAGATCTTCCATGATACTATACATACGTGTACATATTACATACTGCATTCGACCTCAATAAGTGATAAACAATCACATGTCCAAACAAATAAGTGATAAAATATCACATTCATCCGGGAGTCAAGTTCGTCTCTCTGCTGTACGGAAGTACTGACCTGTTCACGGACTTGCTCCTGTGCCCTCATGCATATGAAAATCAAGTTCCTCATCAATAAGTGATTATATCACATAGGGCTTGTTTTCAAATCAAAATAAGTGAGAATCTCACATCATATACGGTCAAACAGATGATAATCGGTATACTCACCGGTAAGATGAACCCTCGTGCATACCTTGATACGGGAATGTGTCGTGATGTGGATGAACACCGGTCGGTAAGTATAAATCATACCTTAACGTATCCCCTAAACATTATTACATCTGATAAGTTGAGCTTAAGTGGACAACAATACCGATAATTGTTATAGGATGCTTATCTTAATGTTAACTAACTGAACGACAGGAGCGTTTGGCATGACCGTACACTGATATGATTCTATTACCCTCGAAACTCGCAAAAAGAATGTCTGTATATATTTATTTACTGCTTTCAGTCTTTACATTTGAAAAATTCAAAAATACCAAAAAGATTTTATTTCTGCTTTATTTTCGATCGTACGATGTTGGAACTCGAGTCTTTGCTACCTGAAACCTGAACAAAAACCGAATTGACAAAATCTTCATAAACGGTCGAAATTTGCAAGTTTTGAAAGTTAAATCTAAATCTGACAAATTTATTAAACTTTCAAATTGTCGGACGTGTTTGATTGTGACATGGTCATACGTGTGTCATTTGTTTATACTAACTATATTCCAAGCAGTTGTTCTCATTACGCGTTTAGATTTCTTGCATGTGCAGATTCTAAAGGCAAGGAGAACATGGTCGATGACAAGCTTCGGAATGAAGACACGACGTGAAGGCACTCAAATGATGAAGTTGATCGAGTTGCTGCTGACCATCATCAACACCACAAGGATCTCAAGCTATAAAGATCAAGTCATTCACAAGCATAACTCAAGGGGGAGCTTATGTTAAGGGGGAGTTTGTCAACACACTTCCTACATGATATGGGTAGTTTGTTGATACACTCTCTGCTTTCAAGACATGAAGACTTTGAAGATCCTCCGACATTGAAGACTTAAAAGGACATCAGAGTCTTGAAGACGCGAAGATAAAAGATGACCAAAATCGAGACAAAGCTACAGCCAAGGGGGAGTTTGTTGGTGCACTTATGTCTGTACTTTGTCTGTTTTCGGTCATGATGTAAAACGATGTCTTTGTTAGTCTGTAAGTTGACCAAGTCAACCGTCCTCCTGGTTTGACTTGGCCGAACAGTTAGAAAATGGTTGTCATACATCTCTGTCGAAGGATAGTTCATCGAAGGATAATGTAGATCCTTCGATGACCACGAAAGATATGCTTCGATGGATTCTGATGGACCTCGAAGGATACACCATCCTTCGAGGTATTTGTGGATCCTTCGATGGCTTTGACATCGATAGATGATCCTTCGATCATCTATCGGATCCTTCGGACAGGCACCCATTGCTGGGTATATATATACCCATGCAGTGTGTGTTCATTGGAGTAGAGTTGACACAAGAGAGAAGGAGAGCATTCTGTGAACACACACACTTTGAGAGTTTGCAATATAGATTTGTAAACATTGAGCTTGTAACCGAACCCTTCATTCGTATTAATACAAGTTGTGTTAATCGGTGAACCTTGTGTGTTTGTGTTTGTGCTTGTTTCATCCCGGTTTGCTCACTAGCTTGGATTCCGCACTTGCTAGTGTGTTAGTATAACAAGGTTAAGGTTGAACCTCATCCTCCTAGAGGGACCTACAATGATGAAGATACAGATGCCCTTGACTTTGAATTACAATTTAAAGGTCAGATAAGGGAGCTGTTAATGAGGCAATAAAGTATCCACAAATAATGAAGGGTTTTGGCATTATCTGTTCCAGGGGGAGATTGTTGGGATTGAACCCTACCAGAGGAACATATAATTAAAGCCAAAACTGGATCAAAACAGTGGATTATGAATAAGCAGATGCTGATACACAAATCTCTCCCCTTGAAAGTGATTACAACTATCTGCTGATCTTACCAAACTACTGACTCATAACTGCTGCTCAACTAAAGATCTGATGGAAGACTAAAGTCCTGCTGATTCAATCTACTGTCTTGAGTCAAGCACTGCTGATCCGGACAAGTGCTGCTGGGTTCACAGCAATAGAAGGTTGCAGCAGCTGTTCTAAAGTCTGTTTTGTAATAGAATGTATTAGCAGTAGTTAACACAAGCAGTGTCTGTATAGATCAGAGGTTAGAGTTTGTTAGGAGGTTAGATGTCACTTTCATGGTGACGTCAGCAAAGATGCTCAGTAGTTTGCAAGTGCCTATAAATAGTTCAGTACTTTGTACTGTTCTATTAGCTCTTCACATCATTCGTCTTCTTTGCACGAACAAACTACTGAGCTCGGGCTGAGGGGGAGTTTGCATTCATACATCTATCTTTGTAATCGTTGTTGAAATTAAATTCAATCATTCGGTTCATTGTGTAAAAGATGTTTGATCAAAGTATTACTCTCATTTGATTGTATGCAAAGTTTGTTTTCATTTTAATTCCGCTGCACAACTCATCCATTTTCATCTTAACTTCAAACACAAAATACAATCAAAAAGAAACTCAGATCCAACATTTGATTAATAAAACGAAACTTCATTTGCCATGGATTTGAAACACTTAATTCTGTTACAACACTCCCCGACGTTTCCGCCACGTTTTGTATGTTCTTCGTGGTCGGGGTGTGATAATGATCCACGTATCAAGCCAAAAAAGAATTTTTTTCTCCATTGCCAACAACTCCCTGAATGTAGTTCCTAAGAAAGTTACCTCTGATTTTACTGTGGACCAGAACTTTGACAATGTTACTCCAAACTCCTCTCAAAGATTTCTTAATCGGAAATCCTTCCCAACCAATCCGATTAGAGTGGAAGGAAGCAATATTTTTTCTCCAGTAACAGTTAACTTCAGTTTTGTAACGCCAACCCCATTTAGATAGTGTTAGTACACGATGTCTAAAGCCTACGTCTTATGTCTAGGGGTCTAAAGTGTCAAAACTGTATAGTTTAGGGTTTATTTTATATTGAATGAGAAGCAAGTATTAATGTAAAAATTCTGTTTTCTACTCCTTTCTTACTAATTCAAAGCTGCTTGTTTGATTCCGCCTCTCAAACAGTGTGTATTGCCTCTGATTGACTCACTCGGTTGGTAAAACGATCCTACAATTGGTATCAGAGCCAGTTATGAGCCAATACACTTGAATCAATGCCTTTTTCTACACTTTATTGGACTTCTGGACAATTTAACGGACAAAATGGACTGATTTTCTAGTATTGTGTGTAAAACTGTGTTTTAACAAACCCTTGAGAGAATCAGATCAAAATTCGAAGTAAAAGTGACAAAAAATGGATCGAACAGTAAATTCGTTTGAACGAATCTGTAATTTCGTTTGAAAGAACCGAGGTAGTTTCACACGAAATTACTAATTCCGTTTGAAAAGTTGAAGTAATTTCAAGCGAAATTACTAATTTCGTTTGAACTGTGATTCCGTTTGGTTAATTTCGCTTCAAACTCTAATTCCATTTCAAAACTCACCTAATTTCGCTTGAAACTAATTCCGTTTGAAGATAATCTCGTGTGAAGATCTGATTCCGTGTGAAAGTCCATTGGGTCTGTAATTTCCTTTGAAGTCTAATCTCGTGTGAAAGATAACTTCGTTTGAAAAGTTCTGTTTTCAAAACTTGAAATTTTTTTCGGTAATCAGATTTCTAAAAATGGAGAATCAAGATTTTTATAACTTCTTTGCCGGCGATGGGATGACAGCAGCACAGAACCCAGCCAGTATAGTGCAAAACGTCAATATGGAGAATGAGTTAGGGACGATGCAAAAACCACCTAAACTGATGAATATCGATGAGTATTCGGGTTGGTCTGGAAGATTCAAAAACTGGGTACAAGCCAACCACTTTGAATGTTGGATGAAGATTGAGTCGAAGTATGTTCCACAGAGATGGTTTGGGTCTTGAGAAGGGGATTGGCTGTTTGACACAAACTGAACAGGATGACTTCAAAGCTGAGAAGAAGATGATGAGCATTCTTCAACAGGCAATAAAAGAGGATATCTTGGTGTTGTTGCAGCATGAAGATAATTCACAATCAGTTTGGCAGCAATTGAAAGTAAAGTTTCAAAGGAGTGTGTCCATGATCAAAAGCAAAAAGGCTTTGATCAAGAAAGAATTTGACATTTTCACTGGTATAAAAGGTGAAACTACAAAACAATTGATTGAAAGATACTGCCATCTAGTTGTGGAGATGATGAGATTGGAAATAACCAAGACAAATGAGGAGTGGATCGATAAATTGGTAGATGCATTGCCTTATGATGAACGGGGTACTTATTTGATGATGTTGAAGAACAATTCAGATTTTGTTAATTTGAATCTTAGTTCGTTCATTGAAAAGATCGAAGCACATGAGTTAGAGTTAATAAAGATCAAAAAGATGAATTCTGCAAATGTTCAACAGGATGTGTCTCTTTATTACAAAGGCAGCACTCCAGCAACAACGAATCTAAGCCCAAAGATTCAAACAGCGTTCAGCGAAGATTCAACAGCGGGTGTTTCATCTAGTACTCCAAGCAACAACAAGTCTTCACTGTTTGCTAGTTTTGAGCCAAATTTCAAAGCATCAGAACAAATGTCACCTCAAAGCTCATCTAGTTTGAACAATCAGGGATATGTTTCTGGGATTCAGTGTAATATTGCAGTCCACATCAAGAACGGGCATGAGTTTACTGAAGCGGCTGCAAAACAACATATTTCACTGTTAGCTTCCGTTCTGGAATCGTACGAGAGTTTGGTGGCAGGAAAGATCGGTAATCCTAATATGACCAAGGAGGATTACGATCAAATAGATCCAGAAGAGCTTGAGCTGATTGACATAAAATGGGGAATGGCTAGTTTGGTTAGAAGAGCGCAAAGGTTTATGGAAATTACGTGTCGAAACAGTTTGTCTGGACCAGATCAAAAGCTCGGATTTGATAAGTCCAAAGTGACATGTTTTAAATGCAAAGAGAGAGGGCATTTTAAGAGAGAGTGTTCGAATAGAGAGGTTAATAATCACCAGAATCCATTTACCAACGACTACTACAGACAGGCGATCTATCACAGGCCAAATCAACAACCAATAGTTCAAAGACCTCAGATTGAGAACAAACCGGAGAAAGCTCTCATAGTCAACCAAGATGACGAGAAGGTAGCTGAAGGATTCAGTTAGGATAAATACATCCCGGGCAGTGAAGAAAGAGCAATGATGGCTGAGATTGTAGACGTTCCGGAAAGTGTTGTTGAAACAGAGGTTGTTACTGAAGATGTATCTGAAGAAAGTTCGGTTAATCTCGAAGAAATTGCTGCAAAAGTCTACTATTATCAGTCCGAACAGGAGGTTTTAGCTAGTTCTTTAAAATCAATTATGCCTCCTAATGTGTTTAATTCTTTTGCAGGTTATTTCAGTGAGCCAACAACAGGATCTTGCCCACAGTATGAGGTTGAGAAGGCTCCGGTTGAAGAGATAATTGATGTCTCGAAAGAAATGACTGAAGAAACACTGAAAGAGATTGCTGACAAAGCCTTAATGGCAAAGCTGAAAGAGGTAGATACAGAATCTTTAAAACCAGAATCGGTTGATACTGAGTCAGTTGAAAGTGTGTCAGTCAAAAAAGAGTCATGTCAAAAGGAGTCTGACGGGAAATCTGATAGTGAAGAGGTCAAAACTGAAGGAGTGTCTGAGGCAGAGTCTGATGATGTCGGTAAACATGATGTTGATATTGAGCAAGAGGAAAAGATTGATTCAATCTCTGAAACTTCATGCAAAAACTGTCCAAAACCATGCATGGAATGTCTTGAAAAAGACACAAAGTTTCAGGAATTAAAACAATATACTGATGAAGTTAAATTTGACTTAAGTGAAGTAAAAGAAGCGTATGACAAGTTGGCTAAATCTATCAAAATGATTCAAAAAGAGAGTCTTGAAAACGATAAAGCCACAAAATTGTTAAAAGCAATTGTTTTTGATAAACAAGTTGAAATCAACTTTCATTTGGACATGATTGCTTCATTGAAAAAAGAGTTAGAGTTAACCAAAATTGAGAATGAAAGAATTGATAAAAAGTTAATGAGTTATGTTGCGTCTTCATATGTGATTGAGCAGATTGTCCCACAACAACCACATGCAACACCTGTCTTTAACAGTGTTCCACCCCCAATGTGGAATCATTACACACAGAAGTATCCAGATGGGGTGGAAGCTGTGTTGAACCTCAAACTGAGGACCATTGAGAATGAGTTACCAGAAAGTATTGATGTTACATTCTCTCCGTCCGACACTGACAATGAGTCACAGGTTATTATGACCGTTGCTGACCAAGTGTTAGACGAAGAGAGTGATAACTCAGAGTCTGAGATTGTGAACACTCATTCTGAAAATTCTATGTCTGATTCTGAAGAAGACGGTAACTTCTTAGACAGATTCATACCAAAATCAGACAAAGTCGCGAATGATGATCCAATTATTGTGGTTTACACAATGATTGGAACTGACAAGCTTTATTCTGATTTTGAGGATCCGCTTCAAATGCAAGAATCGAGAATGTTGAAAAAGTGTTTAAATTGGTCGAAATTGACATTTCTGAGGTGAACAACAAAGAGTTCTTTTCAAAACCCAAAAGGTCGTTTGTTAAATCACAATCTAACAATTCGGGTAAGAAAGAGTGGGAGGGAAATGGTGGTAATAACAAGAAAAATGGAAACAATTTGAAAAAGAAAGGAATTGGTTTTGAAAAGAAGATTGCAAAAAATGAGGTAAAACCAAAGGATAACATGAATGATATTTTTGTCGCTGGACCAAGTGTGGATGCTGAAAAAGATTATATTTTCAGTAAAAAGCCATTGATGATTTCAATGCAGCGAAGAAGTTGAAAAAAGAGACCTACAAATCAACCTTTGTCGATTATGACAAAAGAATTTGTTATCGCTGCAATGAGATTGGTCATATGGCTAAACAATGCATGAAAGTCTTTGAAAAACCTGTTTTGCAAAAACCACGACCTAAAACTCCAACTGATAACAAGGGTAAAAAATCCATGGTTTCACCGGTTCGTATTTTGAAGAGAGGTGAATCTCTGAAGCTCGAAGAAAAGCCAAAATCGACTTTTGAAGTTGGCGAATCTTCGAAAGACCAAAAGGCTTCAAAAATTTATCCAAAATTGAAAGTTTTTGAGAATCAATCTTGGGTTGCAAAATCAAAATCATCAGTTGAAGTGAAAAAGATGGAAAGTGTTTTGAAAATTGAAACAAAAGTTTTTAAAGATGATGTTGAAAATCTTGAGTTTGAACTTGATAAACTTCTTGAAGATTTTCCACCGATTAAAAGGGAAGAAGTTAAACCAAAGTCTAAACCTATGGTTCCAAATGTAATCTTTAACATTCCGAAAGTTGAGGTGTCATGCGATCTTGTGTTTGGAAGTGTTCCAAATGTAAAGAAGTCATGGGTTTCAATGTTTGAATGAATTTTCTGTGATATACGCAGGGACTACCGAGGTCGATCATCTCGAAGTGGATATTGGACAGCGGAGCCTCAAGACACATGACTGGAATGCTGGCGTTGCTTTATGACGTTAAATCAATCAATGGTGGATACGTGGGTTTTGCTGGGAACCAGGGAGGAAGGATTGTTGGTCAAGGAACTCTGACGAATGGAGTTATTCCGTTTGAAAAAGTGAACTACATAATTGAACCGGAAAATAACTTGCTCAGTATTTCACAAATTTGTGACAAGTCTTTTACCATACATTTCACTAAAAATGAATGTCTTGTCTTAAAACCAGGTTTTAAAATCCCTGATGATATGGTGTTGTTGCGTGCTCCACGAGAAAATAATTTATACATTCTTGACATGAGTGTTGCAACACCAACAGATCATCAGAAACAAATTTTTGTGACGAAAACCAAAGTGACTGAAAAAAAGTCGATAATCTGGCATCGAAAGATGGGCCACATTCATGTTAGGAAAATGAACTTTCTTGTGCATAACGATTTGAAAAGTTATGCTGGGTGAACGCCATGCAGGAAGAGCTTCAACAATTTGAAAAGTTAGGAGTTTGGAGATTGGTAGACTTGCCTGAGAATCAGAAGCTGATTAAGACGAAATGGGTGTTTAAGTGTAAACGTGACGACAGAGGTGTGATCGTAAGGAATAAAGCATGATTGGTAGTACAAGGTTTCAGTCAGCAGGAAGGCATTGACTTCACGGAAGTTTACACGCCGGTTGCTAGACTCGAGGCAATAAGAATCTTCCAGGCATTTGCGTCTTGGAAGGGATTCAAAGTATACCAGCTTGATGTCAAATCTGCATTCTTATATGGAAAGATCAAGGAAGAAGTGTATGTGGGACAACCACCAGGGTTCACTGATCCACTACACAAAGACAAGGTCTATCTTCTGGATAAAGCGCTCTACGGTTTACACCAGGCCCCGAGAGCCTGGTACGATACGCTTTCCCAATATCTGTTGGCCAACGGGTTCATCAGAGGGACAGTTGATAGTACGTTGTTTACAAAGGAAGTTGCAGGGCATCTTTTAATTGTGCAAATTTACGTCGATGATATCATCTTTGGATCGACAAATGATGATCTTTGCAGAGAGTTTGAGTAGGTGATGAAAAAGAAGTTTGAGATGAGTTCGATGGGGGAGATGAAGTTCTTCCTAGGGCTGCAGGTGGAGCAGATGCCCGACGGAATCTTCATTCATCAAACCAAATATGTGAACGATGTTCTGGAGAAGTTCAACATGTCTGAATCTACTCCAATGTCAACCCCCTAGCTCAGAATCACGGAATCTGTCCAGATGAGAGTGGAGACAGAGTGGAAGAGACGTTGTATCGATCGATAATTGGATCCTTGATGTATCTTACTGCTTCCCGCCCGGATATCATGTATCCGACGTGTTTATGCGCCAGATATCAGTCAAGTCCAAGACTGTCACATCTGACAATCGTGAAACGAATTTTACGGTATTTGAAAGGCTGCCCAAGCATCGGCTTTTGGTATCCTAAGGCTGGTGACTTCTCTCTTACTGGTTTTGCTGATTCTGATTGTGGTAGCTGCAAGTAGAATGCTAAATCCACCACTGCTGGGTGTCAGTTCTTTGGAACTCGACTTGTCACCGGGCAGTGCAAGAAACAAACTTTAGTAGCGCTCTCTACTTGCGAGGCTGAATACGTTTCAGCCTCCAGCTATTGCTCTCAGATCCTTTGGATCCAACAGCAGATGCGAGACTTTGGTTTGCAGTTCTTGGATACACCGATATTCATGGACAATGAAGCAGCAATTAATATAACGAAAAACCCGGTTCACCATTCTAAAACCAAACATATTGAAATCCGTCATCATTTCATCCGTGATTGTCACGAGAAGAAATTGATTCGGATAGAACATATACACACCGATGATCAGAGGGCTGATTTTTACACCAAACCGTTTGATAAAAAGAGATTTAACTATCTTTTGAAATTAAATGGGATGAAAAATTTGTTTTCTGGGAGGGTCGTAGAATGTGAAGCCGAGGAGGACGGCGATCTGATGTGATCCGTGTTACGTTGTCAAGTTTTTTTTTTTGTACAATTTATTTTCTGCTTTCGATAAAAATCAAAAACACAAAAATATGTTCTTGTTTTTAGGGGGAGAAAGTTTGCAGAAAAATACAAAAACATGATAAAAATTCAAAATTCAAAAACAATAGAAAATTTGAAAAATCCAAAAACATTGAAAAACTAAAAAAGAGTTTGTGTAAAAAGGGGAAATGATAGTACACCAGTTAGACAGATGCAGTAAGCTAAAGAATTGTATCGTAAAAATGTGTTAAACAGTCTTGCAAATGATGTGTCGATAGGTTTTTGCACATTTAGTAGATCTGTTTGGGATATAAACATAAATAATAACTTTGCTTTTACGTGGGGAACATCTCCAGGATATATAGGTAACCCCTGAAATCTCGTTTGAAAGGTCCTACTTCTGACATACCAGGTCTTTGTACGTGATGATATCTGGGGTATTATACCTAGACTTCTGATTTTGCGGAAGCAATAGCCTAGTCCGTATAATACTCTTCACATGCTTTACTTGTAAAGCCTCCCCTCAGCATAAAAAATGATGAAACATTGCAAAATGCTAATAATGTGTTGTTGTAAAAAAGATTCCCATAGAGAACTCACCAAAAGTCGAGCCGTCATCTCTCTGCTGAACGAAAGTTCTGACCTGAGCTCTCACGGCCTCGCATTCACCTAATTACAAATATCATTAGTGTACATTCACCTGTAAGACTGAATATAGCGATCTAGATACGGGAGTATATTCTGAGGTGGGACATGCATAAAAGTCAAGATCTTAAAACACTTAATTTGTATCCCAAATAGATTGAAAATTCTGTGAGAATTTAAGAGGATCAGTATATAGATAATCCGAGCAAATTGTTTAATGCTGTGAATGAAATATAAGCTTAACGGTACTTGTGTCTTGTCGGAAGCTGATATGATCCCCTAACACGCTCACAAAAATATTGTGTGTACAGTTTCCTGCTTATCATATTCAGAAATCCAAAAAGATTTTCATTTCATCTTATTTTCGACAACGGACATTGGGGATCAGATGATCAAAGTCTTATGTGCAGAACATGTCAAGATCATGAGGGTTGGGTAAGCAGAAGATTGAAAATGTGTTGGTAAATTGCTTGAAAGTTCAAAAGTTCATTTATTTGGACTTAAA